>NC_134357.1:592341414-592353507 GCF_048569485.1 Anomaloglossus baeobatrachus | reverse complement strand
CACTGCTAAACTGACAGCTCGGTAACCATGACAGCGTGGCCCCGCCCCTATGATAATAGCGTCTCTTCTTCAAAATAATCACCTCGGTCTGCGCCTCCTCGTGCAGCGCAACGGTCACCGCACATAGGGGCTGATAATGTCACCACATACTCAGGGGGCACCAAATATTCAGGAGGGGACACCAAATATTCAGGAGGAGACACCAAATATTCAGGAGGAGACACCAAATATTCAGGAGGAGACACCAAATATTCAGGAGGAGACACCAAATATTCAGGAGGAGACACCAAATATTCAGGAGGGGACACCAAATATTCAGGAGGAGACACCAAATATTCAGGAGGAGACACCAAATATTCAGGAGGGGACACCAAATATTCAGGAGGAGACACCAAATATTCAGGAGGAGACACCAAATATTCAGGAGGAGACACCAAATATTCAGGAGGAGACACCAAATATTCAGGAGGAGACACCAAATATTCAGGAGGGGACACCAAATATTCAGGAGGGGACACCAAATATTCAGGAGGAGACACCAAATATTCAGGAGGAGACACCAAATATTCAGGAGGAGACACCAAATATTCAGGAGGGGACACCAAATATTCAGGAGGGGACACCAAATATTCAGGAGGAGACACCAAATATTCAGGAGGAGACACCAAATATTCAGGAGGAGACACCAAATATTCAGGAGGGGACACCAAATATTCAGGAGGGGACACCAAATATTCAGGAGGAGACACCAAATATTCAGGAGGAGACACCAAATATTCAGGAGGAGACACCAAATATTCAGGAGGAGACACCAAATATTCAGGAGGGGACACCAAATATTCAGGAGGAGACACCAAATATTCAGGAGGGGACACCAAATATTCAGGAGGGGACACCAAATATTCAGGAGGAGACACCAAATATTCAGGAGAGGACACCAAATATTCAGGAGGAGACACCAAATATTCAGGAGAGGACACCAAATATTCAGGAGGAAACACCAAATATTCAGGAGGGGACACCAAATATTCAGGAGGGGACACCAAATATTCAGGAGGAGACACCAAATATTCAGGAGGAGACACCAAATATTCAGGAGGGGACACCAAATATTCAGGAGGAGACACCAAATATTCAGGAGGGGACACCAAATATTCAGGAGGAGACACCAAATATTCAGGAGGGGACACCAAATATTCAGGAGGGGACACCAAATATTCAGGAGGGGACACCAAATATTCAGGAGGAGACACCAAATATTCAGGAGGGGACACCAAATATTCAGGGGGGACGCCAAATATTCAGGAGGAGACACCAAATATTCAGGAGGAGACACCAAATATTCAGGAGGAGACGCCAAATATTCAGGAGGAGGCACCAAATATTCAGGAGGAGACACCAAATATTCAGGAGGAGACACCAAATATTCAGGAGGAGACACCAAATATTCAGGAGGAGACACCAAATATTCAGGAGGAGACACCAAATATTCAGGAGGAGGCACCAAATATTCAGGAGGGGACGCCAAATATTCAGGAGGAGACGCCAAATATTCAGGAGGGGTCACCAAATATTCAGGAGGAGACACCAAATATTCAGGAGGAGACACCAAATATTCAGGAGGAGACACCAAATATTCAGGAGGAGACACCAAATATTCAGGAGGAGACACCAAATATTCAGGAGGAGGCACCAAATATTCAGGAGGGGACGCCAAATATTCAGGAGGAGACACCAAATATTCAGGGGGAGACACCAAATATTCAGGAGGAGACACCAAATATTCAGGGGGAGACACCAAATATTCAGGAGGGGACACCAAATATTCAGGAGGAGACACCAAATATTCAGGAGAGGACACCAAATATTCAGGAGGAGGCACCAAATATTCAGGAGGAGACGCCAAATATTCAGGAGGGGGACACCAAATATTCAGGAGGGGACACCAAATATTCAGGAGGAGACACCAAATATTCAGGAGGAGATACCAAATATTCAGGAGGAGACACCAAATATTCAGGAGGAGACACCAAATATTCAGGAGGAGACACCAAATATTCAGGAGGAGACACCAAATATTCAGGAGGGGACACCAAATATTCAGGAGGAGACGCCAAATATTCAGGAGGAGACACCAAATATTCAGGAGGAGACGCCAAATATTCAGGAGGAGACGCCAAATATTCAGGAGGGGACACCAAATATTCAGGAGGAGACACCAAATATTCAGGAGGGGACACCAAATATTCAGGAGGAGACACCAAATATTCAGGAGGGGACACCAAATATTCAGGAGGAGACACCAAATATTCAGGAGGGGACACCAAATATTCAGGAGGGGACACCAAATATTCAGGAGGGGACACCAAATATTCAGGAGGAGACACCAAATATTCAGGAGGGGACACCAAATATTCAGGGGGGACGCCAAATATTCAGGAGGAGACACCAAATATTCAGGAGGAGACACCAAATATTCAGGAGGAGACGCCAAATATTCAGGAGGAGGCACCAAATATTCAGGAGGAGACACCAAATATTCAGGAGGAGACACCAAATATTCAGGAGGAGACACCAAATATTCAGGAGGAGACACCAAATATTCAGGAGGAGACACCAAATATTCAGGAGGAGGCACCAAATATTCAGGAGGGGACGCCAAATATTCAGGAGGAGACGCCAAATATTCAGGAGGGGTCACCAAATATTCAGGAGGAGACACCAAATATTCAGGAGGAGACACCAAATATTCAGGAGGAGACACCAAATATTCAGGAGGAGACACCAAATATTCAGGAGGAGACACCAAATATTCAGGAGGAGGCACCAAATATTCAGGAGGGGACGCCAAATATTCAGGAGGAGACACCAAATATTCAGGGGGAGACACCAAATATTCAGGAGGAGACACCAAATATTCAGGAGGAGACACCAAATATTCAGGAGGAGACACCAAATATTCAGGAGGAGACACCAAATATTCAGGAGGAGGCACCAAATATTCAGGAGGGGACACCAAATATTCAGGAGGGGACACCAAATATTCAGGAGGAGACATCAAATATTCAGGAGGAGACACCAAATATTCAGGAGGAGACACCAAATATTCAGAAGGGGACACCAAATATTCAGGAGGAGACACCAAATATTCAGGGGGAGACACCAAATATTCAGGAGGAGACACCAAATATTCAGGAGGAGACGCCAAATATTCAGGAGGAGACACCAAATATTCAGGGGGAGACACCAAATATTCAGGAGGAGACACCAAATATTCAGGAGGAGACACCAAATATTCAGGAGGGGACACCAAATATTCAGGAGGAGACACCAAATATTCAGGAGGAGACACCAAATATTCAGGAGGAGACACCAAATATTCAGGAGGAGACACCAAATATTCAGGAGGAGGCACCAAATATTCAGGAGGGGACACCAAATATTCAGGAGGGGACACCAAATATTCAGGAGGAGACACCAAATATTCAGGAGGAGACACCAAATATTCAGGAGGAGACGCCAAATATTCAGGAGGAAACACCAAATATTCAGGAGGAGACACCAAATATTCAGGGGGAGACACCAAATATTCAGGAGGAGACACCAAATATTCAGGAGGAGACACCAAATATTCAGGAGAAGGCACCAAATATTCAGGAGGGGACACCAAATATTCAGGAGGGGGACACCAAATATTCAGGAGGAGACACCAAATATTCAGGAGAAGGCACCAAATATTCAGGAGGGGACACCAAATATTCAGGAGGGGACACCAAATATTCAGGAGGAGACACCAAATATTCAGGAGGGGACACCAAATATTCAGGAGGGGACACCAAATATTCAGGAGGAGACACCAAATATTCAGGAGGGGACACCAAATATTCAGGAGGAGACACCAAATATTCAGGAGGAGACACCAAATATTCAGGAGGGGACACCAAATATTCAGGAGGAGACACCAAATATTCAGGAGGAGACACCAAATATTCAGGAGGAGACACCAAATATTCAGGAGGAGACACCAAATATTCAAGAGGAGACACCAAATATTCAGGGGGAGACACCAAATATTCAGGAGGAGACACCAAATATTCAGGAGGAGACACCAAATATTCAGGAGAAGGCACCAAATATTCAGGAGGGGACACCAAATATTCAGGAGGGGACACCAAATATTCAGGAGGAGACACCAAATATTCAGGAGAAGGCACCAAATATTCAGGAGGGGACACCAAATATTCAGGAGGGGACACCAAATATTCAGGAGGAGACACCAAATATTCAGGAGGGGACACCAAATATTCAGGAGGGGACACCAAATATTCAGGAGGAGACACCAAATATTCAGGAGAAGGCACCAAATATTCAGGAGGGGACACCAAATATTCAGGAGGGGACACCAAATATTCAGGAGGAGACACCAAATATTCAGGAGGGGACACCAAATATTCAGGAGGGGACACCAAATATTCAGGAGGGGACACCAAATATTCAGGAGGAGACACCAAATATTGAGGAGGAGACACCAAATATTCAGGAGGGGACACCAAATATTCAGGAGGAGACACCAAATATTCAGGAGAGGACACCAAATATTCAGGAGGAGACACCAAATATTCAGGAGGAGACACCAAATATTCAGGAGGAGACACCAAATATTCAGGAGGAGACACCAAATATTCAGGAGGGGACACCAAATATTCAGGAGGGGACACCAAATATTCAGGAGGGGACACCAAATATTCAGGAGGGGACACCAAATATTCAGGAGGGGACACCAAATATTCAGGAGGGGACACCAAATATTCAGGAGGAGACACCAAATATTCAGGAGGGGACACCAAATATTCAGGAGGAGACACCAAATATTCAGGAGGAGACACCAAATATTCAGGAGGGGGACACCAAATATTCAGGAGGGGACACCAAATATTCAGGAGGAGACACCAAATATTCAGGAGGAGACACCAAATATTCAGGAGGGGACACCAAATATTCAGGAGGAGACACCAAATATTCAGGAGGGGACACCAAATATTCAGGAGGAGACACCAAATATTCAGGAGGAGACACCAAATATTCAGGAGGAGACACCAAATATTCAGGAGGAGACACCAAATATTCAGGAGGGGACACCAAATATTCAGGAGGAGACACCAAATATTCAGGAGGGGACACCAAATATTCAGGAGGGGGCACCAAATATTCAGGAGGAGACACCAAATATTCAGGAGGGGACACCAAATATTCAGGAGGAGACACCAAATATTCAGGAGAGGACACCAAATATTCAGGAGTAGACACCAAATATTCAGGAGGGGACACCAAATATTCAGGAGGGGACACCAAATATTCAGGAGGGGACACCAAATATTCAGGAGGGGACACCAAATATTCAGGAGGAGACACCAAATATTCAGGAGGGGACACCAAATATTCAGGAGGGGACACCAAATATTCAGGAGGAGACACCAAATATTCAGGAGGAGACGCCAAATATTCAGGAGGGGACACCAAATATTCAGGAGGGGACGCCAAATATTCAGGAGGGGACGCCAAATATTCAGGAGGAGACGCCAAATATTCAGGAGGAGACGCCAAATATTCAGGAGGGGGGACACCAAATATTCAGGAGGAGGCACCAAATATTCAGGAGGAGACACCAAATATTCAGGAGGAGACACCAAATATTCAGGAGGAGACACCAAATATTCAGGAGCAGACACCAAATATTCAGGAGGAGACACCAAATATTCAGGAGGAGACGCCAAATATTCAGGAGGAGACGCCAAATATTCAGGAGGAGACGCCATATATTCAGGAGGGGACAACAAATATTCAGGAGGGGACACCAAATATTCAGGAGGGGACACCAAATATTCAGGAGGAGACACCAAATATTCAGGAGGAGACACCAAATATTCAGGAGGGGACACCAAATATTCAGGAGGAGACACCAAATATTCAGGAGATGACACCAAATATTCAGGAGGGGACACCAAATATTCAGGAGGGGACACCAAATATTCAGGAGGAGACACCAAATATTCAGGAGGAGACACCAAATATTCAGGAGGAGACGCCAAATATTCAGGGGGGACGCCATATATTCAGGAGGGGACACCAAATATTCAGGAGGGGACACCAAATATTCAGGAGGGGACACCAAATATTCAGGAGGAGACGCCAAATATTCAGGAGGAGACGTCAAATATTCAGGGGGGACACCAAATATTCAGGGGGGGACACCAATTATTCAGGAGGGGAGACACCAAATATTCAGAAGGAGACACCAAATATTCAGGAGGGGACACCAAATATTCAGGAGGAGACACCAAATATTCAGGAGACACCAAATATTAAGGAGGAGACACCAAATATTCAGGAGGGGTCACCAAATATTCAGGAGGATATGTGCTGCCGCCGCGATAGCCGACGGGCTGCTCGGACCTAGATCCACAGTGGTTCGAGGGGTCTCCGGATCCGAGGTGGGGTCGCGCGGCTACCCGGAATAAAAATGGGGAAATGTTTTGGGTGGTGAATGGGATAATGTTCGTGACGCCACCCACGGTGTGTGGTAACGTGAGGGACCACCGCTGCTGTTTAGGGGGGGGGGAGCCCGGGGACGATGGTGTGGCAGCTCGAGATGTTAACCCCTCCGTGGGTAGGGGGAGTGGTGTCCCGAGACTCGGTGATGGATGGAGTGGGGAACCCGTCGGGGATGAAGGGAAATCGGGTACTCACACAGTCCAAAGTCACTGACGCTGACACCAGGTAAACCAAACTCTTGAATGCTCTGTCTCCTTTGGTTGAGCACGCTGGGTCCGTGCCCCTTTGGTGTTGCTGGTTGGCCTGAAGCCTTGTCCCTTGGCTCTGTGTGTCCTTCGTATGGATCCCTTTAGCTTGGAACTACTCGGGTCCCGCTCAGCTGTGTGGCTAGCAGGTTGAGCTTGCTCTCAGGGTTCACGCTTGGGATTTTCTGGACGGTTGTGGGAAGTCCTATCCCCCTCGTTGCATTAGTACCCCGATTTTGGAGCGGGTGGGGAACGGTTCCTGAAGACTCCGTTCCTGTCGTGTGAATTACTGGGATGTATGAAGCTTCTTCCCAGCCTAGGGTCCACGTACCCCGTCGTGCCCTGCCCCTGCCCGGTTGTAGCACAAGGCAGCCGGCCTGCTCTCTGTAGCAGCACCGTGTCACTACCCCCTGCGACCGGGGTTCCAGCTCCTTCTGGCCAGGCTAATGTTTGGCACCTGGGAGGGGTACAGGAGCCCAGCTCCACAGCGTGACCTGTCCTGTCACCGCTGTCTTACTGCTTAACTACTACTCAACTGACATCTCTGCCCTCCCTCTTCCATCCCTCCATCTGGGTGGCCCTATTCCCCTCAGGCTGCCCAATGGGTGTTTGGTGGGTGCGGTGCAGAGTGTTCCTCAGGATTTAGATACACCTGTTGGTAGGAACACCAAATTGACAGGACCCGTAACCAAGGAGGAGTGGGTACCATGCAGAAGGGCAGATTGCACGGCACCCTTGTGACGACCTGATAGGCCAGGGCGTCACATTTCCCCTTGGTTAAACGTAGCTCATCCGTGAGCTACAGAACACCAAGCATTTATTTATTTTTTTTAAGAAATGCAAAAGGTTAACATGAACATTTATTTAAAATAGGTTCATCCCACACAGGGGAGGCAATTTCTTAAACCGTTACCAACTTTAGAGTTTGTTTGCCACAGGGGACACCACTGGTTTTAGTGGCAGCGGGGACCCAACCTTCCACGTTGCGGTCCCTCCCTGCGACAGTCCCAACGTCCTGGATCCCAATAACCCCCCACTCAAACAACCTGGTTCCCCTGGAATCCTAGATGGGTCCTTGGGCCGGGTTAAGGTCCCGGGGTATGCCAGACGACTCTGGTAGGCAGAACAGGTGCAGTTTTTTTACAGGACACAAGTTTGTGTTGGTCACGCCAGTCCTGTGACCGTGGTCCATTTTTTTTACTTAACTATAAGAACACGGAAGTGTTTGTAAACATAACAAGAGTCCCTGTACCGTAGTACAACTGCTGTCAATCTAGGAGAAAATCAGATTCTTTCCCATGCAATTAGCTTTTCATTTATTCTCTCATTCTCTAACATTTGGTAGAGTCCTGGCGTCCCTGCTTCTCTTCCGCTTTCGCTACATTCAGGCACGCCCCCTCGGTTTTCGCCCAGCACTCTTTCGTGCGCTGTGGCCCTCTGGGAACTTCCGGTTCCTGTTTCAGGCTGAAGACGAAGGGCGGGGCTTCGGTTTCGCGCCCTTTTCCAAGAAGATGGCGTTTTTGGCGCGAAAATAGTGTAAAAATGGCGGACGTCGCGGAAAACGGGATTTTGTATTGCGATTTTCACTTCTCAAGGCGCACGTCACCCAGGTTAGTGGGTCCTGCTCGCATCCTGTTCATGATGCCAAGTTTTCCTAAGGTGTGCCGCCCCCGTGACAGCCGACGGGCTGCTCGGACCCGGATCCACAGTGGCTCGAGGGGTCTCCGGATCCGAGGCGGGGTCGCGCGGCTACCCGGAATAAAAAGGGGGGAATGATTTGGGTGGTGAATGGGATAATGTTCGTGACGCCACCCACGGTGTGTGGTAACGTGAGGGACCACCGCTGCCGTTTAGGGGGGGGGAGCCCGGGGACGATGGTGTGGCAGCTCGAGAAGTTAACCGCTCCATGGGCAGGGGGAGTGGTGTCCTGGAATTCGGTGATGGATGGAATGGGAAACCCATCGGGGATGAAGGGATATCGGGTACTCACACAGTCCAAAGTCACTGACGCTGACACCCGGTAAACCAAACTCTTGAATGCTCTGTCTCCTTTGGTTGAGGACGCTGGGTCCGTGCCCCTTTGGCGTTGCTGGTTGGCCTGAAGCCTTGTCCCTTGGCACTGTGTGTCCTTCGTATGGATCCCTTTTGCTTGGAACTACTCGGGTCCCGCTCACCTGCGTGGCTAGCAGGGTGAGCTTGCTCTCAGGGTTCACGCTTGGGATTTTCTGGATGGTTGTGGGAAGTCCTATCCCCCTCGTTGCTCTAGTACCCCGATTTTGGAGCGGGTGGAGAACGGTTCCTGAAGACTCCGTTCCCGTCGGGTGAATTACTGAGCTGCGTGAAGCTTCTTAACAGCCTAGGGTCCACGTACCCTGTCGTGCCATGCCCCTGCCCGGTTGTAGCACAAGGCAGCCGGCCTGCTCTCTGTAGCAGCACCGTGTCACTACCCCCTGTGACCGGGGTTCCAGCTCCTTCTGGCCAGGCCAACGTCTGGCACCTGGGACGGGTACAGGAGCCCAGCTCCACAGCATGACCTGTCCTGTCACCGCTGTCTCACTGCTTAACTACTACTCAACTGACATCTCTGCCCTCCCTCTTCCATCCCTCCATCTGGGTGGCCCTATTCCCCTCAGGCTGCCCAATGGGTGTTTGGTGGGTGCGGTGCAGAGTGTTCCTCAGGATTTAGATACACCTGTTGGTAGCAACACCAAATTAACAGGACCCGTAACCAAGGAGGAGCGGGTACCATGCAGAAGGGCAGATTGCACGGCACCCTTGTGACAACCTGATAGGCCAGGGCGTCACAGATACACCAAATATTCAGGAGGAGGAACAAAATATTCAGGAGGGGACTCCAAATATTCAGGAGACATTAAAAATTCAGGAGGAGACACCAAATATTCAGGAGGAGACACCAAATATTCAGGAGACATTAAAAATTCAGGAGGAAACACCAAATGTTCAGGGGGAGACACCAAATGTTCAGGGGGAGACACCAAATATTCAGGAGGGGACACCAAACATTCAGGAGACATTAAAAATTCAGGAGGAGACACCAAATATTCAGGAGACCCCAAATATTCAGGAGGGGACACCAAATATTCAGGAGACACCAAAAATTCAGGAGGGGACACCAAATATTCAGGAGACACCAAAAATTCAGGAGGAGACACCAAATATTCAGGAGACACCAAATATTCAGGAGACATTAAAAATTCAGGAGGAGACACCAAATATTCAGGAGACACCAAATATTCAGGAGGAGACACCAAATATTCAGGAGGAGACACCAAATATTCAAGAGGAGACACCAAATATTCAGGAGGGGACACCAAATATTCAGGGGGAGACACCAAATATTCAGGGGGAGACACCAAATATTCAGGAGGGGGACACCAAATATTCAGGAGGGGACACCAAATATTCAGGGGGAGGCACCAAATATTCAGGGGGAGACACCAAATATTCAGGAGGGGGACACCAAATATTCAGGAGGGGGACACCAAATATTCAGAAGGGGACACCAAATATTCAGGAGGGGACATCAAATATTCAGGAGGAGACACCAAATATTCAGGAGGGGCCACCAAATATTCAGGAGGGGACACCAAATATTCAGGAGGGGACACCAAATATTCAGGAGGGGACACCAAATATTCAGGGGGAGACACCAAATATTCAGGGGGAGACACCAAATATTCAGGAGGGGACACCAAATATTCAGGAGGGGACACCAAATATTCAGGAGGAGACACCAAATATTCAGGAGGAGACACCAAATATTCAGGAGGGGACACCAAATATTCAGGAGGAGACACTAAATATTCAGGAGGAGGCACCAAATATTCAGGAGGAGACACCAAATATTCAGGGGGAGACACCAAATATTCAGGAGGGGACACCAAATATTCAGGAGATGACACCAAATATTCAGGAGGAGATACCAAATATTCAGGGGGAGACACCAAATATTCAGGAGGGGACACCAAGTATTCAGGGGGAGACACCAAATATTCAGGAGAGGACACCAAATATTCAGGAGGAGATACCAAATATTCAGGAGGAGACACCAAATATTCAGGAGGAGACACCAAATATTCAGGGGGAGACACCAAATATTCAGGAGGAGACACCAAATATTCAGGAGGGGACACCAAATATTCAGGAGGAGACACCAAATATTCAGGAGGAGACACCAAATATTCAGGAGGAGACACCAAATATTCAGGAGGGGACACCAAGTATTCAGGGGGAGACACCAAATATTCAGGGGGAGACACCAAATATTCAGGAGGAGACACCAAATATTCAGGAGGAGACACCAAATATTCAGGAGGGGACACCAAATATTCAGGAGGAGACACCAAATATTCAGGAGGAGACACCAAATATTCAGGAGGGGACACCAAATATTCAGGAGGAGACACCAAATATTCAGGAGGAGACACCAAATATTCAGGGGGAGACACCAAATATTCAGGAGGGGACACCAAATATTCAGGAGGAGACACCAAATATTCAGGAGGAGACACCAAATATTCAGGAGGAGACACCAAATATTCAGGAGGGGACACCAAGTATTCAGGGGGAGACACCAAATATTCAGGGGGAGACACCAAATATTCAGGAGGAGACACCAAATATTCAGGAGGAGACACCAAATATTCAGGAGGGGACACCAAATATTCAGGAGGAGACACCAAATATTCAGGAGGAGACACCAAATATTCAGGAGGGGACACCAAATATTCAGGAGGAGACACCAAATATTCAGGAGGAGACACCAAATATTCAGGGGGAGACACCAAATATTCAGGAGGGGACACCAAATATTCAGGAGGAGACACCAAATATTCAGGGGGAGACACCAAATATTCAGGGGTTGTGCAGTTGTGGGGAAACAATACACTGACACACCATTAGGGGGAGACTGTCTGTGAAGTGTATAGCCTGTGTAATATATAGTGTATTCTGTGTCACCTTTTCATCACCGTCACAGAGCGGAGGGATTCCGTCATCACTCCGGAACCATTGTACCTCGGAACCACAGTGTGGAGCCGCCGTTGTAACGCCGATCTTCGTCCCCCAGCGCTGCGGCTCGGGATATGCAAACAAGGGTCAAAATACCGAAATTGTCGTTTTCCTGTGAGCCGCATCCAGGGCTGCGGAGCCGGCGCCGCTCAGGGTCGTCAGAGTGCGCTGCCCCGAGGCCTGCAGCGTGCGGGCTCCGTGCGGCTCCGGCGCCCCCTGCATGACCGCCCCGTGTCACCTACATGGAAGAAAGACTCAGGGAAGC
>NC_134357.1:592251414-592336414 GCF_048569485.1 Anomaloglossus baeobatrachus | reverse complement strand
CGCAGGATATATACTCACACAGCACACAGTATATATATATATACACAGAGGTGGTGAGTGTGCGCAGGATATATACTCACACAGCACACACAGTATATATATATATATACACAGAGGTGGTGAGTGTGCGCAGGATATATACTCACACAGCACACACAGTATATATATATATATACATACACAGAGGTGGTGAGTGTGCGCAGGGTATATACTCACACAGCACACACAGTATATATATATATATATATATATATACACAGAGGTGGTGAGTGTGCGCAGGGTGTATACTCACACAGCACACACAGTATATATATATATATACACAGAGGTGGTGAGTGTGCGCAGGATATATACTCACACAGCACACACAGTATATATATATATACATACACAGAGGTGGTGAGTGTGCGCAGGGTATATACTCACACAGCACACACAGTATATATATATATATACATACACAGAGGTGGTGAGTGTGCGCACGGTGTATATACTCACACTACACACAGTATATACATACACACACACAGAGATGGGGAGTGTGTGCAGGAGATATATATATACACTCAGTACACACACACAGTATATATGGTATATATATACAGAGATGGGGAGTGTGCGCAGGATGTATATATATACACACACATATGGGGAGTGTGTGGACAGACTATATATATATATATATATATATACACATACACACACAGAGTATATACCGTATATATATATATACACACACAGTATACACTGAGTATATGTACACATACACACAGGTGGTGTGTGTATACAGGATATATATACTCACACACAGAACACACACATATATATACACAGTACACACGCAGTATTTATATATATACAGTATATATACACTGTATATATACACACAGATGGTGAGGGCGTCTGTGTACACTATACAGTATATATATACACTCCTGTTCTCCGCTCTCCATATCGTGTCCCCCCAGGACCTGTCTCCATTGGGCGTGTAAAAGGAATCACCTCCGTGTGGTCACCTTCCTGCTAGAGGCCGGAGCCGACAAAGACGTCTTCACCAGCAAAGGGGAGCGAGCCGCCCAGCTGACATCCAAACGAGACATCAAGAGAGCGCTGGGGGGTAAGAACAGCACCCCAATATTACCCACAGCAGCACAGAGGACTTCAGGAGAGGAGAGCGCTGATCTTATAGGAGGACACAGAGATACAGAGGAAGGAGCAGGTCCCAGCAGCACAGAGTATTTCAGGAGAGGAGAGCACTGATCTTATAGGAGGTCACAGAGATACATAGAGGAAGGAGCAGGTCCCAGCAGCACAGAGTATTTCAGGAGAGGAGAGCGCTGATCCTATAGGAGGATACAGAGATACAGAGGAAGGAGCAGGTCCCAGCAGCACAGAGTATTTCAGGAGAGGAGAGCGCTGATCTTATAGGAGGTCACAGAGATACATAGAGGAAGGAGCAGGTCCCAGCAGCACAGAGTATTTCAGGAGAGGGGAACACTGATCTTATAGGAGGACACAGATATACATAGAGGAAGGAACAGGTCCCAGCAGCACAGAGTATGTCAGGAGAGGAGAGCACTGATCTTATAGGAGGACACAGAGATACAGAGGAAGGAGCAGGTCCCAGCAGCACAGAGTATTTCAGGAGAGGAGAGCACTGATCTTATAGGAGGACACAGAGATACATAGAGGAAGGAGCAGAATCCAGCAGCACAGAGTATTTCAGGAGAGGAGAGCGCTGATCTTATAGGAGGACACAGATATACATAGAGGAAGGAACAGGTCCCAGCAGCACAGAGTATTTCAGGAGAGGAGAGCACTGATCTTATAGGAGGACACAGATATACATAGAGGAAGGAACAGGTCCCAGCAGCACAGAGTATTTCAGGAGAGGAGAGCACTGATCTTATAGGAGGACACAGAGATACATAGAGGAAGGAGCAGGTCCCAGCAGCACAGAGTATTTCAGGAGAGGAGAGCACTGATCTTATAGGAGGACACAGAGATACATAGAGGAAGGAGCAGGTCCCAGCAGCACAGAGCATTTCAGGAGAGGAGAGCACTGATCTTATAGGAGCACACAGAGATACATAGAGGAAGGAGCAGGTCCCAGCAGCACAGAGTATTTCAGGAGAGGAGAGCGCTGATCTTATAGGAGGATACAGAGATACATAGAGGAAGGAGCAGGACCCAGCAGCACAGAGTATTTCAGGAGAGAAGAGCACTGATCTTATAGGAGGATACAGAGATACATAGAGGAAGGAGCAGGTCCCAGCAGCACAGAGTATTTCAGGAGAGGAGAGCGCTGATCTTATATGAGGACACAGAGATACAGAGGAAGGAGCAGGTCCCAGCAGCACAGAGTATTTCAGGAGAGGAGAGCACTGATCTTATAGGAGGACACAGAGATACATAGAGGAAGGAGCAGGTCCCAGCAGCACAGAGCATTTCAGGAGAGGAGAGCGCTGATCTTATAGGAGGATACAGAGATACATAGAGGAAGGAGCAGGTCCCAGCAGCACAGAGTATTTCAGGAGAGGAGAGCACTGATCTTATAGGAGGACACAGAGATACATAGAGGAAGGAGCAGGTCCCAGCAGCACAGAGTATTTCAGGAGAGGAGAGCGCTGATCTTATAGGAGGATACAGAGATACATAGAGGAAGGAGCAGGACCCAGCAGCACAGAGTATTTCAGGAGAGAAGAGCACTGATCTTATAGGAGGTCACAGAGAAACATAGAGGAAGGAGCAGGTCCCAGCAGCACAGAGTATTTCAGGAGAGGAGAGCACTGATCTTATAGGAGGACGCAGAGATACATAGAGGAAGGAGCAGGTCCCAGCAGCACAGAGCATTTCAGGAGAGGAGAGCACTGATCTTATAGGAGGACACAGAGATACATAGAGGAAGGAGCAGGTCCCAGCAGCACAGAGTATTTCAGGAGAGGAGAGCGCTGATCTTATAGGAGGACACAGAGATACATAGAGGAAGGAGCAGGGCCCAGCAGCACAGAGGATTTCAGGAGAGGAGAGCACTGATCTTATAGGAGGACACAGAGATACATAGAGGAAGGAGCAGGTCCCAGCAGCACAGAGTATTTCAGGAGAGGAGAGCGCTGATCTTATAGGAGGTCACAGAGATACATAGAGGAAGGAGCAGGTCCCAGCAGCACAGAGTATTTCAGGAGAGGAGAGCACTGATCTTATAGGAGGACACAGAGATTCATAGAGGAAGGAGCAGGTCCCAGCAGCACAGAGTATTTCAGGAGAGGAGAGCACTGATCTTATAGGAGGACACAAAGATACATAGAGGACGGAGCAGGTCCCAGCAGCACAGAGTATTTCAGGAGAGGAGAGCGCTGATCTTATAGGAGGACACAGAGATACATAGAGGAAGGGACAGGACCCAGCAGCACAGAGTATTTCAGGGTGTGGGTTTGCTGATCTTGTGGTTGTGCGGGGTCTCGTGCTGTGCGGGGTCTCGTGCTGTGCGGGGTCTCGTGCTGTGCGGGGTCTCGTGCTGTGCGGGGTCTCGTGCTGTGCGGGGTCTCGTGCTGTGCGGTGATTGCTTTCTTTCATAGCTCGTATAATCCTCTTTTGTCAGTGTAGTAGATGATTTCCAGTCAGTGACATGTAGCGGGGGTCCTGATTTTGGGGTGCAGTGTAGGGTCCTGTACGTTGGTTGATGTTTGTCATTTCTTGCAGTTGAGGATTTGGAGCCCGATGACCATAATCCGGAGTCAGATTTATCGTTCATCCCCAATTATCTGTCCAACCCGACCTTCCCCTTCACGTACACCCGCGAAAGCCCCAAAGCAGAGACTCCCACCCCCTGCATTGAGAATGGTACGTCCCACTCCACGCCGCCACCGCCACCTCCCCCGCCGCCACCGCCCATCGCCAGCTTCCCGCTGCTGAACAATGGGGTGGAGAACATTCACATCACGACATCGGTGACGAAGGAGGACAAGTTCCCGGCCCTGTTCTATAACGGAGAGGTCCAGATCCCGCAGGAATGTCCGCACCCGCCCGTCCAGAGCGTCACCCAGAACTGCAGCATCTACTCCCCGGTGCCCTCTAACCTCCCACACGGGGGCGCTCACGGGGGACCTATGCAAGTGTTCCAACCCTTCTTCTTTACCGGAGCCTTCCCATCCACTATGAAAGGTGAGGACCGTGTCTGCAGCCGGCCGAGGTGTAGACCCAGTGTCTCTCGCGGTAAGAGGACGGGGATAATGTAATTGTGTCCTCGTGTCTTGTCTCAGAATTAGTCCTGAAGGTGCGAATCCAGAGCAGCTCCCCCGGGGACAACGACTTCATCGAGGTGGAGATGGACCGGGACGAGCTGACGTACCGGGAACTCCTGCGCGTCTGCTGCTACGAGCTGGGGGTGAGCCCCGAGGGCGTGGAGAAGATCCGGAAACTACCCAACACCATGCTCAGGAAGGTGCGATGTGCTGCACCGGGGGGGCTGGGGGGGCTCCGGGACTCTCCAAATATCACCCCCTTCCTAACATCCTACGGTGGGTGCATGGATCGGGCTCAGGAGCTGAGGCTGCTCCACACATGGCAGATACCGGCTGTACTGTACAGACAGCACCTGCCACTAACAGCAGCATCCAGAGCTGAGCCTGCTCCACACATGGCAGATACCAGCTGTACTGTACAGACAGCACCTGCCACTAACAGCAGCATCCAGAGCTGAGCCTGCTCCACACATGGCAGATACCGGCTGTACTGTACAGACAGCACCTGCCACTAACAGCAGCATCCAGAGCTGAGCCTGCTCCACACATGGCAGATACCGGCTGTACTGTACAGACAGCACCTGCCACTAACAGCAGCATCCAGAGCTGAGCCTGCTCCACACATGGCAGATACCGGCTGTACTGTACAGACGGCACCTGCCACTAACCGCAGCATCCAGAGCTGAGCCTGCTCCACACATGGCAGATACCGGCTGTACTGTACAGACGGCACCTGCCACTAACAGCAGCATCCAGAGCTGAGCCTGCTCCACACATGGCAGATACCGGCTGTACTGTACAGACAGCACCTGCCACTAACAGCAGCATCCAGAGCTGAGCCTGCTCCACACATGGCAGATACCGGCTGTACTGTACAGACAGCACCTGCCACTAACAGCAGCATCCAGAGCTGAGCCTGCTCCACACATTGCAGATACCGGCTGTACTGTACAGACAGCACCTGCCACTAACAGCAGCATCCAGAGCTGAGCCTGCTCCACACATGGCAGATACCGGCTGTACTGTACAGACAGCACCTGCCACTAACAGCAGCATCCAGAGCTGAGCCTGCTCCACACATGGCAGATACCGGCTGTACTGTACAGACAGCACCTGCCACTAACAGCAGCATCCAGAGCTGAGCCTGCTCCACACATGGCAGATACCGGCTGTACTGTACAGACAGCACCTGCCACTAACAGCAGCATCCAGAGCTGAGCCTGCTCCACACATGGCAGATACCGGCTGTACTGTACAGACAGCACCTGCCACTAACAGCAGCATCCAGAGCTGAGCCTGATCCACACATGGCAGATACCGGCTGTACTGTACAGACTGCACCTGCCACTAACAGCAGCATCCAGAGCTGAGCCTGCTCCACACATGGCGGATACCGGCTGTACTGTACAGACAGCACCTGCCACTAACAGCAGCATCCAGAGCTGAGCCTGCTCCACACATGGCAGATACCGGCTGTACTGTACAGACAGCACCTGCCACTAACAGCAGCATCCAGAGCTGAGCCTGCTCCACACATGGCAGATACCGGCTGTACTGTACAGACAGCACCTGCCACTAACAGCAGCATCCAGAGCTGAGCCTGCTCCACACATGGCAGATACCGGCTGTACTGTACAGACAGCACCTGCCACTAACAGCAGCATCCAGAGCTGAGCCTGCTCCACACATGGCAGATACCGGCTGTACTGTACAGACAGCACCTGCCACTTACAGCAGCATCCAGAGCTGAGCCTGCTCCACACATGGCGGATACCGGCTGTACTGTACAGACAGCACCTGCCACTAACAGCAGCATCCAGAGCTGAGCCTGCTCCACACATGGCGGATACCGGCTGTACTGTACAGACGGCACCTGCCACTAACAGCAGCATCCAGAGCTGAGCCTGCTCCACACATGGCAGATACCGGCTGTACTGTACAGACGGCACCTGCCACTAACAGCAGCATCCAGAGCTGAGCCTGATCCACACATGGCAGATACCGGCTGTACTGTACAGACAGCACCTGCCACTAACAGCAGCATCCAGAGCTGAGCCTGCTCCACACATGGCAGATACCGGCTGTACTGTACAGACAGCACCTGCCACTAACAGCAGCATCCAGAGCTGAGTGCTCCACACATGGCAGATACCGGCTGTACTGTACAGACAGCATCTGCCACTAACAGCAGCATCCAGAGCTGAGCCTGCTCCACACATGGCAGATACCGGCTGTACTGTACAGACAGCACCTGCCACTAAGATCAGCATTCTATTAACCGTTTCTGCGTCATCTTCTTTTAGGATAAAGATGTGGCCCGGCTGCAGGACTTCCAGGAACTGGAGCTGGTCCTGAAACACGACCACAGCCTCTTCAGGACGTCCACGTCTCTGACCGACAGACCCTGCTTCAATAAGAAGGCCTCGCAGCTCACCTACTGACGCTTGCCGCACCCTAGGGGGCGCCGTGACTAACCTACTGACAGCGCTGCTCCCTGTGCTTAGGTTATTGGGGCGACTCGCCCCCCCCTCCCCGGTAGGTACGATGTAACAAGCACAGACTCACCCGGATAACAAAAATAATATTTTTTACTAATTTATTTTAAAGAAATCTATTTCCCCCTGAAAGAAGCGACTTCAATACACTAATACAAGAAATCTGCCCCCGACCCCATTAACCACAATGGGAGTCATTCTCCACTAACTTCAATGGATGTTGGGAGTTATATTCTGCGGTATTCCTTGTAATCGTATGGGGCAGTATTAATTAGTGCTGGATTATCGGATATTCCGGATCATTATTTGCAGCTTCCGCCGTGGACTGTCCGGATTTCTGCACCCCGAGGCCCCAGAGTAATGGGCACAGAGCTGACCTCCTGCTGCAGCGCCCTCTGCTGGCTGCCTCCCCCCGGGCACCGGCCCATCCTCCGGAGGCACCTCGTATCTCACAGGTCCTTGGGGAGACTTTTATGAAGACTTTCCGTTATGAGATTTTGGGGCGACCCTTTTCTCCAGTGTTATTGGTGACCCAGCCGGCGCCTCCGCCTCTGTCTTCCTCCTAGTAACACACAGAAACGCTGCTTCAGCTCTGAAGAGTTTTATGCCATTTAGTTAAGTCTTTCTTTACAAATAAACGACTTCAATCTCTTATTTGCTCTGTGGGGTTCACCTGTCGAGAGTCTGCGATTCCCACTGACCCCCCCCCCCATTTATGGAGAGAGTTGTTGACTCCCTGCCCATATATGGAGAGAGTATGTGACTCCTGCTGACCCCCTGCCCATATATGGAGAGAGTATGTGACTCCTGCTGACCCCCTGCCCATATATGGAGAGAGTATGTGACTCCTGCTGACTCCCTGCCGATTTATAGAGAGAATATGTGACTCCTGCTGACCCCCTGCTCATTTATAGAGAAAGTATGTGACTCCTGCTGACCCCCTGCCCATTTATAGAGAGAGTATGTGACTCCTGCTGACCCCCTGCCCATTTATAGAGAGAGTATGTGACTCCTGCTGATCCCCTGCTCATTAATGGAGAGAGTATGTGACTCCTGCTGAAACCCTGCCCATTTATAGAGAGAGTATGTGACTCTTGCTGACCCCTGCCCATTTATAGAGAGAGTATGTGACTCCTGCTGACCCCCTGCTCATTAATGGAGAGAGTACGTGACTCCTGCTGACCCCTGCCCATTTATAGAGAGAGTATGTGACTCCTGCTGACCCCCTGCTCATTAATGGAGAGAGTACGTGACTCCTGCTGAAACCCTGACCTTATATGGTGAGAGTATGTGACTCCTGCTGACCCCCTGCCCATATATGGAGAGAGTATGTGACTCCTGCTGACCCCCTGCCCATATATGGAGAGAGTATGTGACTCCTGCTGACCCCCTGCCCATATATGGAGAGAGTATGTGACTCCTGCTGACCCCCTGCCCATATATGGAGAGAGTATGTGACTCCTGCTGACCCCCTGCCCATATATGGAGAGAGTATGTGACTCCTGCTGACCCCCTGCCCATATATGGAGAGAGTATGTGACTCCTGCTGACCCCCTGCCCTTATATGGAGAGAGAATGTGACTCCTGCTGACCCCCTGCCCTTATATGGAGAGAGTATGTGACTCCTTCTGACCCCCGCCCATTTGTAGAGTGTGACTCCTGCTGACCCCTGCTTATATGGAGAGAGAATGTGACTCCTGCTGAGAAACTGCCCTTATATGGAGAGAGTATGTGACTCCTGCTGACCCCCTGCCCATATATGGAGAGAGTATGTGACTCCTGCTGACCCCCTGCCCAAATATGGAGAGAGAATGTGACTCCTGCTGACCCCCTGCCCTTATATGGAGAGAGTATGTGACTCCTGCTGACCCCCTGCTTTTATATGAAGAGAGTATGTGACTCCTCCTGACCCCCTGCCCATTTATAGAGAGTATGTGACTCCTGCTGACATCCTGCCCTTATTTGGAGAGAGTATGTGACTCCCACTTACCCCCTGCCCTTATATGGAGAGAGTATGTGACTCCTGCTGACCCCTGCCCTTGTATGGGGAGAGTATGTGACTCCTGCTGACCCCCTGCCCATTTATAGAGAGAGTATGTGACTCCTGCTGAGCCCCTGCCCTTATATGGAGAGAGTATGTGACTCCTGCTGACCCCTGCCCATATATAGAGAGAGTATGTGTCTCATGCTGACCCCTGCCCATATATGGAGAGAGTATGTGACTGCTGCTGACCCCCTGCCCATATATGGAGAGAGTATGTGACTCCTGCTGACCCCCTGCCCATATATGGAGAGAGTATGTGACTCCTGCTGACCCCCTGCCCATATATGGAGAGAGTATGTGACTCCTGCTGACCCCCTGCCCATATATGGAGAGAGTATGTGACTCCTGCTGACCCCCTGCCCTTATATGGAGAGAGTATGTGACTCCTGCTGACCCCCTGCCCATATATGGAGAGAGTATCTGAGTCCTGCTGACCCCCTGCCCTTATATGGAGAGAGTATGTGACTCCTTCTGACCCCCGCCCATTTATAGAGAGAGTATGTGTCTCATGCTGACCCCTGCCCATATATGGAGAGAGTATGTGACTGCTGCTGACCCCCTGCCCATATATGGAGAGAGTATGTGACTCCTGCTGACCCCCTGCCCATATATGGAGAGAGTATGTGACTCCTGCTGACCCCCTGCCCATATATGGAGAGAGTATGTGACTCCTGCTGACCCCCTGCCCATATATGGAGAGAGTATGTGACTCCTGCTGACCCCCTGCCCTTATATGGAGAGAGTATGTGACTCCTGCTGACCCCCTGCCCATATATGGAGAGAGTATGTGACTCTTGCTGACCCCCTGCCAATATATGGAGAGAGTATGTGACTCTTGCTGACCCCCTGCCAATATATGGAGAGAGTATGTGACTCCTGCTGACCCCCTGCCCTTATATGGAGAGAGTATGTGACTCCTGCTGACCCCCTGCCCATATATGGAGAGAGTATGTGACTCCTGCTGACCCCCTGCCCTTATATGGAGAGAGTATGTGACTCCTTCTGACCCCCGCCCATTTGTAGAGTGTGACTCCTGCTGACCCCTGCTTATATGGAGAGAGAATGTGACTCCTGCTGAGCAACTGCCCTTATATGGAGAGAGAATGTGACTCCTGCTGACCCCCTGCCCTTATATGGAGAGAGTATGTGACTCCTGCTGACCCCCTGCTTTTATATGAAGAGAGTATGTGACTCCTCCTGATCCCCTGCCCATTTATAGAGCGTATGTGACTCCTGCTGACATCCTGCCCTTATATGGAGAGAGTATGTGACTCCCACTTACCCCCTGCCCTTATATGGAGAGAGTATGTGACTCCTGCTGACCCCCTGCCCATTTATAGAGAGTATGTGACTCCTGCTGACCCCCTGCCCTTATATGGAGAGAGTATGTGACTCCCACTTACCCCCTGCCCTTATATGGAGAGAGTATGTGACTCCCACTTACCCCCTGCCCATATATGGAGAGAGTATGTGACTCCTGCTGACCCCCTGCCCTTTATATGGACAGAGTATGTGACTCCTGCTGACCCCCTGCCCTTTATATGGACAGAGTATGTGACTCCTGCTGACCCCTGCCCATATATGGAGAGAGTATGTGTCTCATGCTGACCCCTGCCCATATATGGAGAGAGTATGTGACTCCTGCTGACCCACTTCCCATATATGGAGAGAGTATGTGACTCCTGCTGACCCCTGCCCTTGTATGGAGAGAGTATGTGACTCATGCTGACCCCCTGTTCATTTATGGCGAGAGTATGTGACTCCTGCTGACCCCCTGCCCATTTATAGAGAGTATGTGACTCCTGCTGACCCCTGCCCTTATATGGAGAGAGTATGTGACTCCTGCTGACCCCCTGCCCATTTATAGAGAGAGTATGTGACTCCTGCTGACCCCCTGCCCTTATATGGAGAGAGTATGTGACTCCTGCTGACCCACTGCCCATATATGGAGAGAGTATGTGACTCCTGCTGACCCCTGCCCTTGTATGGAGAGAGAATGTGACTCCTGCTGACCCCCTGCCCTTATATGGAGAGAGTATGTGACTACTGCTGACCCCCTGCCCTTATATGGAGAGAGTATGTGACTCCTGCTGACCCCCTGCCCATTTATAGAGAGTATGTGACTCCTGCTGACCCCCTGCCCTTATATGGAGAGAGTATGTGACTCCCACTTACCCCCTTCCCTTATATGGAGAGAGTATGTGACTCATGCTGACCCCTGCCCATATATGGAGACAGTATGTGACTCCTGCTGACCCACTGCCCATATATGTAGAGAGTATGTGACTCCTGCTGACCCCTGCCCTTGTATGGAGAGAGTATGAGACTCCTGCTGACCCCCTGCCTATTTATAGAGAGAGTATGTGACTCCTGCTCACCCCTGCCCTTGTATGGAGAGAGTATGTGACTCCTGCTGATCCCTTCCCTTGTATGGAGAGAGTATGTGACTCCTGCTGACCCCTGCCCTTGTATGGAGAGAGTATGTGACTCCTGCTGACCCCCTTCCCATTTATAGAGTATGTGACTCCTGCTGACCCCCTGCCCTTATATGGAGAGAGTATGAGACTCCTGCTGACCCCCTGCTCATTTATAGAGAGTATGTGACTCCTGCTAAATCCAGCCCCCCCCAAACATTTATGGAGAAACTATGTGAGTCATTCTGACCCCTCCTGCCCTTTTATGGGGAGAGTATGTTATTCCTGCTGCTGACTATGCTGACTATGTACAGCTCACATTCTCCATATATATCAGTCCCTCTCTCCTCCCATCCACATGTACAGCTCACCTCCATCTATATCCGTCCCTCTCTCCTCCCCCCTCCCATGTACAGCTCACCTCCATCTATATCAGTCCCTCTCTCCTTCCCTCCCCATGTACAGCTCACATTCTCCATCTATATCAGTCCCTCTCTCCTTCCTTCTCCCATGTACAGCTCACATTCTCCATCTATATCAGTCCCTCTCTCCTCCCCTCCCCCATGTACAGCTCACATTCTCCATCTATATCAGTCCCTCTCTCCTCCCCCCTCCCATGTACAGCTCACATTCTCCATCTATATCAGTCCCTCTCTCCTTCCTTCTCCCATGTACAGCTCACATTCTCCATCTATATCAGTCCCTCTCTCCTCCCCTCCCCCATGTACAGCTCACATTCTCCATCTATATCAGTCCCTCTCTCCTCCCTTCCCCCATGTACAGCTCACATTCTCCATCTATATCAGTCCCTCTCTCCTCCCCTCCCCCATGTACAGCTCACCTCCATCTATATCAGTCCCTCTCTCCTCCCCTCTCCCATGTACAGCTCACCTCCATCTATATCAGTCCCTCTCTCCTCCCCTCTCCCATGTACAGCTCACCTTCTCCATCTATATCAGTCCCTCTCTCCTCCCCTCTCCCATGTACAGCTCACCTCCATCTATATCAGTCCCTCTCTCCTCCCCTCTCCCATGTACAGCTCACCTTCTCCATCTATATCAGTCCCTCTCTCCTCCCCTCCCCCATGTACAGCTCACCTCCATCTATATCAGTCCCTCTCTCCTCCCCCCTCCCATGTACAGCTCACCTCCATCTATATCAGTCCCTCTCTCCTCCCCTCCCCCATGTACAGCTCACATTCTCCATCTATATCAGCCCCTCTCTCCTCCCCTCTCCCATGTACAGCTCACCTCCATCTATATCAGTCCCTCTCTCCTCCCCCCTCCCATGTACAGCTCACCTCCATCTATATCAGTCCCTCTCTCCTCCCCTCCCCCATGTACAGCTCACATTCTACATCTATATCAGCCCCTCTCTCCTCCCCTCCCCCATGTACAGCTCACCTCCATCTATATCAGTCCCTCTCTCCTCCCCTCTCCCATGTACAGATCACATTCTCCATCTATATCAGTCCCTCTCTCCTCCCCCCCCCATGTACAGCTCACCTTCTCCATCTATATCAGTCCCTCTCTCCTTCCCTCTCCCATGTACAGCTCACATTCTCCATCTATATCAGTCCCTCTCTCCTTCCCTCTCCCATGTACAGCTCACATTCTCCATCTATATCAGTTCCTCTCTCCTCCCCTCCCATGTACAGCTCACATTCTCCATCTATATCAGTCCCTCTCTCCTCCCCTCCCCATGTACAGCTCACATTCTCCATCTATATCAGTCCCTCTCTCCTCCTCCCCCATGTACAGCTCACATTCTCCATCTATATCAGTCCCTGTCTCCTTCCCTCTCCTATGTACAGCTCACCTTCTCCATCTATATCAGTCCCTCTCTCCTCCCCTCCCCATGTACAGCTCACATTCTCCATCTATATCAGTCCCTCTCTCCTCCCCTCTCCCATGTACAGCTCACATTCTCCATCTATATCAGTCCCTCTCTCCTCCCCTCCCCATGTACAGCTCACATTCTCCATCTATATCAGTCCCTCTCTCCTCCCCTCTCCCATGTACAGCTCACATTCTCCATCTATATCACTCCCTCTCTCCTTCCCTCTCCTATGTACGGCTCACCTTCTCCATCTATATCAGTCCCTCTCTCCTTCCCTCTCCTATGTACAGCTCACCTTCTCCATCTATATCAGTCCCTCTCACCTTCCCCCCCCCATGTACAGCTCACATTCTCCATCTATATCACTCCCTCTCTCCTTCCCTCTCCTATGTACAGCTCACCTTCTCCATCTATATCAGTCCCTCTCTCCTTCCCTCTCCTATGTACAGCTCACCTTCTCCATCTATATCAGTCCCTCTCTCCTCCCCTCCCCCATGTACGGCTCACCTTCTCCATCTATATCAGTCCCTCTCTCCTTCCCTCTCCTATGTACGGCTCTCATGATCTTTTCACATTCTTATACCATAAGGATCTATGCAGAGGTACCTGAGATAAGGGATAGCCCGGTCCCCCCTCGTCTGAGGGCCAGTCCAGGAGCCATGGTCTCTGCTCTCCCCCAATCATCATGACATTCTATTCGGCTCATTCCGGACCTATTTAACCAGATTGCCAGTGCCATATGGTTCTGCAAACTCGATCCCGGGGGGGGCTGTAATCTGATTCGGGTCCAACAGGGGGATGTTGCATCAGCACCTGTATTAATGCTGCCTGATGTGTATCTACCCTTCACGGTGAAAGTGGACTCATCAGAGGTGGGGGTGGGGGCTGTATTGTCTCAAGGTCTGTCTGTTGGTAAACTTGTTGGTCACCATCCCCAGTTCTGTACTTTTCTTAAAAGGCTCTTGTCCGGGGTACGTGAGGAGGACCAATGGGGCCCAGCACTATCCTCTACATGGGAAAAGGTTCAGCAGCAATTGGATAAGTATAATTGTGTGTCTGGTCCGGACCTGTGTGTGGATGATTTGGTGTGGTTGTCCACTAAAAACTTTAAGCTTACAGTACCATCACTTATGTTAGGACCTCGGTTCACCGGTCCATTCAAACTACTGCTGTCATCAATCCGTTGGCTTTCCATCTGGCCTTACCAGCTTCATACAAGATCCATAATGGGTTCTACAAATCTCTATTACAGAAATGTGTGGGTTTGGTAGCTCCTCTTCCAACCCCTCCACCTATAGTCTTTAGTAGATGGATCGATTGCTGGAGTTCCAGGTATCGAGAATTATAGATTCTCGGGTCACTCATCGTTCTTTCCAGTACCTGGTTCACTGGAGGGCTTATGGTCCTCAGGAGAGGACTTGGGTATGAGCCTCTGATATCCATGTGGAGCATCTGGTTAGGGTATGTCATCATCATCCGGAGAGACCTGGTCCTGAGGGTCCAGAGGCCTCTCGTAGAGGGAGGGGAATTTTACTGTCACACACTGTTTGGCTCTAAACTCATCAGACGCTGTTCAGACTACAGACTCTGACACTCCTCACTAAACGTTTTTTGGTGCTTCTGAGTTACACGGGCAGGCTCGGGCGTCGACCAGCTGTGTGCTCATTAGAGATCGGAATAGCAGGAGTTAATTTCTGCTAGCCTGCTGGTTACTTATTGGATCACATGTTGTGGGAGACCTATCACAGTTACTCCCCGCCTTTTTAAGATGGAGGAATTTGTCTTCCCATGCCCACTATAGCTTTTTTGCTATACTGGTCCGTGTGCTGTTGTGTTGCAGTAACTGGTTATTTACTGCTTGGTGTGCTGTGAATTCCTCCTGTCGTCAGTTTATTTCCTCCCTGCTCTTTTTTTTCCTTATCATTTGTTGTCTGATTACTCTTTGTGAGCGTGTGGTGTGATAGAGCTTTGGTTTCCCCTGTTTGTCTATCACTGTTGATGTTAACACGCTCCTTTCTCGCCCCCCACCTCCCTCCAGGGTAGGGAGGGAGGGGGATTTAGATCAGGGCTGGTCAGGAGGTAAGTCCGGCTGGCGACTCAGATGTCCTTACCTTCATAGGTAACTCTGAGATAAGGGATAGGCAAAGCCCCCCTAGCCTGAGGACCAGTCTAGGAGCTCAGTCCCCGTTCTCCTCCGATCACCGTGACATATTCTTTGCAGGCCTTCTGTCTCCCCCTTTAACCCACGGTCAGCAGGCAACAATCTCTCCTACTTCTATGACCTTTTCCTTTCTAGTGCCCTTAACCTCCTGGCTCTTACTGAGACCTGGATCCAGCAGTCGGACATCACCACCGCCGCTGCTCTCTCGTATGGTGGTCTTCAATGTTCAGATACCGCCAGTCCTGAGAACACACCAGGTGGAGATGTTGGTCTGCCGCTTTCAACAAATTGTGCTTTTCAGGTCATCCCTCCTGTTCCCTCACTTATCGGTCTCTAATCTCGCCTTCATCTCTAAAGTCCTGGAACACTTGGTCCACTTCTGTCTACATCGTCATCTCTCAGAAAATGGTCTTCTTGACCCTTTACAATCCGGTTTCCGCTCCTTACACTCTACTGAATCTGCTCTCACTAAAGTCTAATGATCTACTAACACCAAAATCTAATGGTCCCTGCTCGCGGCTGATCCTCCTGGATCTCTTATGAATCTGACACTGTGGATCACCAGCTCCTCCTCACTATGCTTCGCTCTATTGGGGTCAGGACACCGTTCTCTCTTGGTTCTCCTGCTACCACTCTGACCGCTCCTTCATCGTATCGTTTGCTGGCTCCTCGTCTTCTCTTCTAGTCTGTCAAAAATTTAACTAACCTTCCTAAACCCAATATTACCATTTTTGTGTGGTTCTACCAGAACTCCCCAGCAGCACGTTCTCTTTCTTGGAGTCCTTTTTGACTCCGATCTCTCCTTCACTCCCCATATCCGATCACTCGCTCGTTCATGTCACTTCCACCTCAAAAACATCTCTAGAATTCGACCTTTTCTTACCGTTGACTCTGCAAAACTCTTACTGTCGCTCTTATTCATTCTCGTCTGGATTACTACAACTCTATGAATCTCCATCTTACTAAACTCTCCCCTCCCCAACCTATCCTGAATACAGCAACCAGGATCATATTCCTTTCCAACCGTTACACTGATGCCTCCACCCTGTGCCAGCCAGTGCACTGGTTACCCATGTGCTACAGAGTCCAATATAAGCTTATCACTCTCACCCACAAAACCCGCCACAGTTCTGCACCGCCCTACATTGCCTCCCTCATCTCTGTCTACCACCCTACCCATCCCCTCCCTAGTTCTGCACCATCCTACATCTCCTCTTCATCTCTATCACCTACCCATCCTCTACAGTTCTGCGCCACCCTAATCTCTTCCCTCATCTGTCTACCACCCTACCCGTCCTCTCCACAGTTCTGCACGACCCTACATCTCCTCCTCATCTCTAGCTACCACCCTACCTATCCTCTCCACAGTGCTGCACCATCCTACATCTCCTCCTCATCTCTGTGTACCACCCTACCTGTCCTCGCCACAGTTCTTCACCACTCTACATCTCCTCATCTGTCTACCACCCTACCCGTCCTCTCCACAGTTTTACACCGCCTACATCTCCTCCTCATCTCTAGCTACCACCCTACCTATCCTCTCCACAGTGCTGCACCGTCCTACATCTCCTCCTCATCTCT
The DNA here is from genome assembly GCF_048569485.1 of Anomaloglossus baeobatrachus. Lineage (NCBI taxonomy): Eukaryota > Metazoa > Chordata > Amphibia > Anura > Aromobatidae > Anomaloglossus > Anomaloglossus baeobatrachus. The sequence continues at coordinate 592,319,636 of NC_134357.1, read as the reverse complement.
GTGTACCACCCTACCTGTCTTCTCCACAGTTCTTCACCGCTCTACATCTCCTCATCTGTCTACCACCCTACCCGTCCTCTCCACAGTTCTACACCGCCTACATCTCCTCCCTCATCTCTGTCTACCACTCTTTCCGTCCTCTTCACAGTTCTGCACCACCCTATATCTCTTCCCTCAAATCTGGCTACCAACCTACTTGTCCTTTCCTCAGTGCTGCACCCCCCTACATCTCCTCCCTTATCTCTACCTCTCTACCCATCCTCTCCACAGTGCTGAATCCCCCTACATCTTTTTCTTAGCTCTGTCTACCACCCTACCCGTCCTCTTCACAGTGCTCCACTGCCTTACGTCTCCTCATCTGTCTACCACCCTACCCGTCCTCTCAACAGTTCTTCACCGCTCTACATCTCCTCATCTGTCTACCACCCTACCCGTCCTCTCTACAGTTCTGCACCACCTACATCTCCTCCCTCATCTCTGTCTACCACTCTTTCCGTCCTCTTCACAGTTCTGCACCACCCTATATCTCTTCCCTCAAATCTGGCTACCACCCTACCTGTCCTTTCCTCAGTGCTGCATCCCCCTACATCTCCTCCCTTATCTCTACCACTCTACCCAACCTCTCCACAGTGCTGAATCCCCCTACATCTCCTTCTTAGCTCTGTCTACCACCCTACCCTTCCTCTTCACTCACTCCACTGCCTTACGTCTCGTCATCTGTCGACCATCCTACCCGTTGTCTCCACAGTGCTGCCACCCCCCTACATGTCCTCCACATCTGTCTACCACTCTACCTGTCCTTTCCACTAGGCTGCATCCCCCTACATCTCCTTCCTATCTCTATCACCCTACCCATCCTCTCCACAGTGCTTCACCCCCCTACATCTCCTTCTCATCTCTGTATAGAGTATATGAGTCCTGCTGACCCCCTGCTCATTTATATAGAGTATGTGAGTCCTCCCTTACTACCACTTCGAGGTGTTAGTCCAACCTCATGTGGAACATGTAGGTCAGTTCTGGCCACCAGTCCATAGAAAAGGTACAAAGAAAAGCCACAGAACTGATAAGGGGCGCGGAGACACTTAGTTATGAGAGGACATCTAGTTTTCAGAAGAGACGTCTAAAGGGGGGACAAGAATAACTTATACAAGTACATAAATGTCCCATAAAAATAATGGGGGGAAAAGCTGTTTCATGTAAAACTCCCTCAAAAGACACTCCCTTCACCAGGAGCAAAAAGAGAAGATAAGGATCTTCTACCTCGAGAATTATTAACCTGTGACCTTCATACTGTAGGAAAGAAACCGAGCCGATGGCTTTTGGCTTGGCTCCAGAGAATGACATCTCACTCGGCATGGCTTTCTCCACTCTCAGGGTAAAGTTCATTGTACAGCCCAGAATCTGCTAAACTAGAAGGAGTCCATGACTTTCTGAAGCTGAAGGAGAGATAAGATTAAGAACATCTCATGTACTTCGCATAGGGTGAAGGCCTTGATATAGAATTCAGGGGAGGAGTCCATGATGTTGAGGATGACTCTACCGTGTACGTTCAGGCAGTGAAATCGGAAACCTCCTCCTTCCTGAACGTTGTATATTAGGAAGCTGCAGATTCCTGAAGACCTTCTAGACATTGAACTTCTCTGCCATGGCTGTCGTTTACAAGACGTGCGGGGTTTCCCTCTTGACTTGTGCCCTGCTCTTTTTAACCTGTGCACAGGCTGGAAAGGTCCTGGTGGTACCGGTAGAAGGAAGCCATTGGATTAACATCAAAATCCTAATGATGGAGCTGGTGCAGAGAGGACACGAGCTGACCGTTCTTAGACCCTCCACCAGTCTGTACATTGAGGAGACGTCTGAAGATTTTAAGTTGCTCACCGTCCCTATGTCCGTGCAACAAGCAATGAGCCGGAAGGAATTTGAAGACTACGCCTTGAACTGGATTTTCCAACAAGCGTTCACCAAGCATGGGTCATCCTTCACCTTGGCGTGGGAGTTCATCCAAGCCCTACGGACGAGCACTGAGATGGCCACTGTTGCCATCGAGGCCTTATTTGACAATGAAGTGATTCTGGAAGGTCTGAAGAACGGTGGTTTTGACATGGTTCTTGCCGACCCTTATAACGTAGCCGGAGTGATGTTGACTCATTACTTGAAGCTTCCCATTGTGTTTTTCGGACGCTGGATGCCTACAGAAGATGTTCATTTTACCATTGGACCGTCTCCGCTCTCTTACGTGCCTGTTATAAATTCCAGAGTAACGGACGTAATGGTTTTCTCAGACAGAATGAAAAATGTGGCGCTCTACTGCTTATACCAGGTGGCCAGCCGCTTCCTGATATTCCCAGTCTACGACAAATTGATTCAGCGCTATCTCAACACCGATGTGAGCATGTTGGACATGTACAAGAGAGCTGACATCTACCTGATGAAAGTCGACTTCGTGTTTGAGTTCCCACGGCCGACCATGCCTAATGCCGTGTATATTGGTGGCTTCCAGTGTAGACCCCCTAAGCCCCTCACTCAGGATATCCAAAACTTCGTGGACAGCTCAGAGCATGGTGTTGTGGTTTTCTCCTTGGGCACCATCGTAAAGACTCTGCCGCTCAATATCGCCAGAGAGATTGCCGCTGGATTAGCGCAACTCAAGGAGCGAGTACTTTGGCGTTACTCTGGAGAACATCTGGACACCCTTGGAAATAACACCATGATCGTTGACTGGCTACCACAGAATGATCTTCTCAGTCACCCTAAGACCAAAGTGTTCTTAGCGCACGGTGGAGAAAATGGTGTCTACGAGGCTATTTGCCATGGTGTTCCCATCGTGGGGTTCCCGCTCTTCGGTGACCAGTATGAAAATATCCTTCGCCTAAAAACCCGCGGAGCTGCTGTCCTCCTGGAGAACACACAAGATGTCACTGCCCAGGATATATTCAGTGCTATACGTCTGGTTATTGATGACCCTTCCTACAGCCGGGCCATGAAGCATCTCTCCGAACTGCACCACGATGTCCTTTTTCCACCGCGGGACTTGGCCGTGTTCTGGACAGAGTTTGTCATGCGCAATGGAGGAGCGAAACATCTGCATGCAGCCGGCAATGACCTTGCGTGGTACCAGTATTACCTCCTTGACGTTGCTGCTGTTCTTCTTCTGGCTTTTTTTATCGCCTTTTATGTGACTTACGCGTTCCTCCGAGCGGCACTAAGATCGTGCTGCGGAAGGAAACCAGGACGGAAGCAGAAAAGATCATGAGGTCTAGAGTTTATTACGGCACCGTCCACTTCACCCCAGAGCTCCATATGTTTTTTTGGGAAAACATAGAAGGTTGGCCACAGTTTTTGGAGAAAATGAAATGTGCGAATGGTCCATAAAACATCTAAAAACGTTTCTGTGGACTACAAAATAAAACCTTTGTATATTTGTTTTTTATGTTGTTGCTGTCCATGCCGACCATGCACCTCAGGTATGATGGGAAGTCATGATGGATCAGATAAATGTATTAGCGCCCCCATGTGTTAGAAAAAAACATGGGTCCATGAGGTTCATCTTCTCTTATCTGTAGATTATGCATAGCTCTCAGCATCATTAGTTGACATAGTATCTGCCATTACTACCTCCTTCATAGTCTGACTACGCTAAGGCCGAATTGACCGTGGTTCGCGGGCTGTGATCCGAATTTCCTGACCCAAATTCGACACCTTCTAGGCAAATAAAAGGTTGTCAAGATTGGGTCAGAAAAATCGCGGCTGTTTCAGGCATACTGGTATCATATTTGCTCGTGCAGCTGCTGCCTGGCATTGAGCACGGCGCACAGCTTACCTGTCTTCACCAGCTTTATTACATTACGTAAGCTCCTAACTATACATTTATCTACATTAACATTCACCGGCCGTGTGTTTACCTGAGCTACAGCTTATCTACAGCTTTTTATTATCTTACAAAGTTTGTATCATCAGCAAAAACCTGGAACTTTACTCCCAATCACATCCACAAAGTCATTAATAAAGGAAACTGGGCCTCAAACCGATCCCCGTGGTCTGCGCTGCTCCCATCTGTATGATCTCTGCAAATGATAGAGCTCCTTGTGGCCAACACTACTCTGAATAATCGAATTTGTGCCCTCTACTGCTCGCGACACGGTCCCTCATGTCATCCTCTGTTCCCGGCATGGGTCTTCGTTCCCACCACCCCTCCTGGCAAGGTTCCTCATGCTCTCCACCACTCCCAGTACAGGTCCTCATACCCTCCACCACTCCCAGCATGAGTCCTCGTGTCATCCGGCTCTCCTGACACGAGTCCTCATGACCTTCACCGCTCCCGCCACTCCTCTTCGTGCCCTACACTACTACTGGCAACAGTCCTTTTGCCCTACGCTGCTCCAGTCACAGATCTCTGTGCCCTCCGCCAGTCCAGCATGAGTCCTTGTGCCTTCCTCCGCAGAACTCCGTGCCCTCCGCTGCTCTCATCACAGATCTCTGTGCCCTACACTGCTACCGGCTACAGTCCTTGTGCCCTCCGCCTCTCCCGACACAGATCTCCATGCCCTCCGCCACGAGTCCTTGTGCCTTACGCCGCTGCCACCACAGATCTCCATGCCCTCTTCCGTCAACGCTCCTGGCAAGAGTCCTTTTGCCCTCCGCCATGGATCTCTGTGGCCTCCATTGCTGCCGACGAGTCCTTGTGCTCAATGCCACTCCCACTACAGATTTCCGTGCCCTCCACCGCTCCCGGCATAGATCTTCGTGCCCTCAGCCACTCCTGGCAACAGTCCTTGTGCCCTCCGCCGCTCCCTCCACGGATCTCTGTGCTTTCCGACACTCCCGGCAAGATTCTTGTGCTCTTCGCTGTTCCCGCCACAGATCGTCTTGCCCTCTGCCGCTCCCACCATGGATCTTCATGCCCTCCGCCGCTCCTGGCACTGGTCCTCGTGCCCTCTCCTGCTCCTGGAAAGGGGCCTGATTCCCTCCACGACAGCTGGTAATGATTGTTGTAGCCTCCATTGCTCACCGTTATGGTCTACACTGCTCCTGTTAAATGATTTTTAGGTTCACAGTGTTGACTTTAGCCCATTTAGAGACTGAACCATTTATGAAGATTTTCCAAAAAACGTTCACACTGCACCACACTTGGCAAAAAAACAAAAAGAAACAAGAAAACAGTACATATATGGTATAATATATCCTTAGGAGGTCGACATCTATCACCTGTACAAGCTTCCAGCCTCTGGACGTAAAGGTGGAGAAAACGTCTGCCCAGATGGACGGCCCACGAGATGCCAACAGCTGTAAACATTGTGCATAAGGTGAGAAACCCTTCTGTGAACACCATGGAATGATAGTATCCACTTCACATTTTCCACCACAATGCCTGTTCACACTGAATTATTTGTTTAGGTTATGTTGGAGATCCTTGGGGGTGGAGCCAGGCAGAGTTGTAATCCCTCCCCTGAGCAGTTTCTGATTCTATTCAATGCCAGAAGCAACAGCTTAGAAGCTGCCTCATCACTGCAGGGGAGGGCATCAGTATGAGGGGCCATGATACATGACCCAATCCAAGGATGTGGCCCCTACCATGGTGTAACATTACTAAACAACCTCTATAATGCTACTGATTGGCTGCAGTGATCAGGAGAGCCAAGGGGGTGTTAGTCTAATCAGATTCTTTTATCCTCACATCAGTGTGATCCAGAATTTCAGTGACAACTACAATGCCCCCATAACTTTCTATCCATGTGAGCCCGACAACCATCGACAAGGCGTATCTCTTTATCGGGATCTTCTAATATTTTCTATTTGTATTCCATAAATTTCTGTTATATCTATGTGAGTCCGGCAGCCATTGACAAGGCGTATCTCTTTGTCAGGATCCTATCCTAATATTTTCTATGAGTTCCATAACTTTCTGATATATCTATGTGAGCCCGACAGCCATCGACAAGGCGTATCTCTTTGCCCAGATCCTCTCCTAATATTTTATATTTGTGTTCCGTAACTTTCTGTTATATCCATGTGAGCCCGACAGCCATCGAAAAGGCGTATCTTTTTGTCGGGAACCTATCCTAATATTTTATATTTGTATTCCATAGTTTTCTGTTATACCTGCGATGCAATGGGAATTCTGACAACTTTTCACTTTCAGCTTTGCAGCTATGGTAGACAGGTGTCAGAACCCACCGAATATTGCAGCTTTGATAGGAAAGTGTCGGATTACATGGAGCATCACCAAAATAATATTTTTAATGACAATTGATTTGATTGAGTCCCAGCATTCCTCTGCCACGTCCTAGTGACCCGAAGCCTTCTGACCAGGCACAACTAGCGATTGCCAGGATCCCCCCAGCCCAGCCCTCTAGTGACAGTGTACGGGGGTCTTCCAACGGGGTCCCACTTCTATCCGCATATGCTACAACAGCAAAAAGGTCATAAATGCTGGAGATTTTTTTTTTTATTTCAGACACCAAAAATACATGATTACAAATAGCTCTACCCTCACCTATCCCTCGTAGACCGTGAGCCCTCGCGGGCAGGGACCTCTGTCCTCCTGTAGACTGTGAGCCCTCGCGGGCAGGGACCTCTGTCCTCCTGTAGACCGTGAGCCCTCGCGGGCAGGGACCTCTGTCCTCCTGTAGACTGTGATCCTCGCGGGCAGGGACCTCTCTCCTCCTGTACCAGTCTGTGCCTTGTACTGTTTATGAGTATTGTACTTGTCCCTACTATATGTTCCCCTTTCACATGTAAAGCGCCATGGAATAGATGGCGCTATAATAATAAATAATAATAATAATAGCTTAGATGAGGGGTGACCCATGCTGTGCAGTCCCCCCCCCCCCCCCCCCGATCTAGAGCTGTGCAGACTCCCTCCCTCCAGAACAATGCAGACCCCCTCCCTCCAGCACAGAGCAGACCTAAACATCCAGGACAGTGCAGGACACCCCTATCCAGGACAGTGCAGACCCCCCTATCCAGGACAGTGCAGACCCCCCTATCCAGGACAGTGCAGACCCCCCGCCCTATCCAGGACAGTGCAGACCCCCCCGCCCTATCCAGGACAGTGCACATCCCCTTATCCAGGACAGCGCAGCCCCCCCTTATCCAGGACAGTGCAGCCCCCCCTATCCAGGACAGTGCAGCACCCCCACTCCCTTATCCAGGACAGTGCACATCCCCCTATCCAGGACAGTGCAGCCCCCCCCCTATCCAGGACAGTGCAGCCCCCCCTATCCAGGACAGTGCAGCCCCCCACCCCCTTATCCAGGACAGTGCACATCCCCCTATCCAGGACAGTGCAGCCCCCCCCCTATCCAGGACAGTGCAGCCCCCCCTATCCAGGACAGTGCAGCCCCCCCAGCTACATGGGCAGAACGTCATGAAGGAAGAGTCCAGTAGGAATTAGCATCTGTCACAGGCTGTGCCCTGTGCATACCTCTGCCTCCCATCCATAGCAGCGCTGTGATTCGCTGCCTGTTCTGGCCTGCTGATTGGCTGTGGAGAAGCCGGGAGTAAATAACTTCTTGGAAGCTGAACACGTGACGGGTGCTGGAGACCTGCACAGTCCTGTGACATAGAGGAGGAGGAGGTGAGCTGCACCATCAGCCTGAGCCTGGACGCGGAGCCTGTACACAGACCCTGAACACGGACCCTGGACGCGGAGCCTGCACACGGACCCTGGACACGGAGCCTGCACACGGACCCTGGACGCGGAGCCTGTACACAGACCCTGGACACGGAGCCTGCACACGGACCCTGGACGGGGAGCCTGTACACAGACCCTGGACACGGAGCCTGCACGCGGACCCTGGACGCGGAGCCTGAATACAGACCCTGTACGCGGAGCCTGAATACGGACCCTGGACGCGGAGTCTGCACACGGACCCTGGACGCGGAGCCTGCACATAGACCCTGGATGCGGAGCCTGCACACAGACCCTGGACGCGGAGCCTGAATACGGACCCTGGACGCGGAGTCTGCACACGGACCCTGGACGCGGAGCCTGAATACAGACCCTGTACGCGGAGCCTGAATACGGACCCTGGACGCGGAGTCTGCACACGGACCCTGGACGCGGAGTCTGCACATAGACCCTGGATGCGGAGCCTGCACACAGACCCTGGACGCGGAGCCTGAATACGGACCCTGGACGCGGAGTCTGCACACGGACCCTGGACGCGGAGCCTGAATACAGACCCTGTACGCGGAGCCTGAATACGGACCCTGGACGCGGAGTCTGCACACGGACCCTGGACGCGGAGCCTGCACATAGACCCTGGATGCGGAGCCTGCACACAGACCCTGGACGCGGAGCCTGAATACGGACCCTGGACGCGGAGTCTGCACACGGACCCTGGACGCGGAGCCTGAATACAGACCCTGTACGCGGAGCCTGAATACGGACCCTGGACGCGGAGTCTGCACACGGACCCTGGACGCGGAGCCTGCACATAGACCCTGGATGCGGAGCCTGCACACAGACCCTGGACGCGGAGCCTGAATACGGACCCTGGACGCGGAGCCTGCACACAGACCCTGTACGCGGAGCCTGAATATGGACCCTGTACGCGGAGCCTGAATACGGACCCTGTACGCGGAGACTGAATACGGACACTGGATGCGGAGCCTGAATACGGACCCTGGACGCGGAGCCCGGACACGGACCCTGGACGCGGAGCCTGGACACGGACCCTGTACGCGGAGCCTGAATACGGACCCTGCACGCGGAGCCTGAATACGGACCCTGTACGCGGAGCCTGCGCACGGACCCTGGACGGGGAGCCTGCACACGGACCCTTGAAGCGGCACCTGGATACAGACTCTGGACGCGGAGCCTTTACATAGACCCTGGACGCGGAGCCTTTACATAGACCCTGGACGCGGAGCCTGCACGCGGACCCTGGACGCGGAGCCTGCACGCGGACCCTGGACGCGGAGCCTGCACGCGGACCCTGGACGCGGAGCCTGCACGCAGACCCTAAACGCGGAGCCTGCACGTGGACCCTGGACGCGGAGCCTGTACATAGACCCTGGACGCGGAGCCTGAATACGGACCCTGGACGGGGAGCCTGCACACAGACCCTGCACGCGGACCCTGGACGCGGAGCCTGCACGCGGACCCTGGACGCGTAGCCTGCACGCGGACCCTAAACGCGGAGCCTGCACGTGGACCCTGGACGCGGAGCCTGTACATAGACCCTGGACGCGGAGCCTGAATACGGACCCTGGACGCGGAGCCTGCACACAGACCCTGGACGGGGAGCCTGCACGCGGACCCTGGACGCGGAGCCTGCACACAGACCCTGGACGCGGAGCCTGCACACGGACCCTGGACGCGGAGCCTGCACACAGACCCTGGACGCGGAGCCTGCACACGGACCCTGGACGCGGAGCCTGTACACAGACCCTGGACGCCGAGCCTGCACACAGACCCTGGACGGGGAGCCTGCACACAGACCCTGGACGGGGAGCCTGCACACGGACCCTGGACGCGGAGCCTGAATACGGACCCTGGACGCGGAGTCTGCACACAGACCCTGGACGGGGAGCCTGCACATAGACCCTGGACGCGGAGCCTGCACACAGACCCTGGACGCGGAGCCTGCACATAGACCCTGGACGCGGAGCCTGCACATAGACCCTGGACGCGGAGCCTGCACACAGACCCTGGACGGGGAGCCTGCACATAGACCCTGGACGGGGAGCCTGCACACGGACCCTGGACGCGGAGACTGTACATAGACCCTGGACGCGGAGCCTGCACACGGACCCTGGATGCGGAGCCTGAATACGGACCCTGGACGCGGAGTCTGCACACGGACCCTGGACGCGGAGCCTGCACACGGACCCTGGACGCGGAGCCTGAATACGGACCCTGGACGCGGAGCCTGCACACAGACCCTGGACGCGGAGCCTGCACACAGACCCTGGACGCGGACCCTGCACGCGGAGTCTGCACACGGACCCTGGACGCGGAGCCTGAATACGGACCCTGGACGCGGAGCCTGAATTCGGACCCTTGACTCGGAGCCTGAACACGGACCCTTGAAGCAGCACCTGGATACAGACTCTGGACGCGGAGCCTTTACATAGACCCTGTATGCGGAGCCTGCACGCGGACCCTGGACGCGGAGCCTGAATACGGACCCTAGACGTGGAGCCTGCACACGGACCCTGTACGCGGAGCCTGCACACAGACCCTGTATGCGGAGCCTGAATACGGACCCTGGACGCGGAGCCTGAATACGGACCCTGGACGCGGAGCCTGAATACGGACCCTGGACGCGGAGCCTGAATACGGACCCTGGACGGGGAGCCTGGATACGGACCCTGGACGGGGAGCCTGGATACGGACCCTGGACGGGGAGCCTGCAGACGGACCCTGTACGCGGAGCCTGGATACGGACCCTGGACGCGGAGCCTGCACACGGACCCTGGACGCGGAGCCTGGATACGGACCCTGGACGCGGAGCCTGCACACGGACCCTGGACGCGGAGCCTGAATACGGACCCTGGACGCGGAGCCTGCACGTGGACCCTGGGCGGGGAGCCTGCACACAGAACCTGGACGCGGAGCCTGCACATGGACCCTGAACGGGGAGCCTGAATACGGACCCTGGACGCGGAGCCTGGATACAGACTCTGGACGCGGAGCCTTTACATAGACCCTGTATGCGGAGCCTGCACGCGGACCCTGGACGCGGAGCCTGAATACGGACCCTGTACGCGGAGCCTGAACACGGACCCTGGACGCGGAGCCTGCATATAGACCCTGTGCCGTATAGACTGGTGACCGGATCACCGGGATATCACTGTGTTCTAAAGAGATATATACAGGGGTGTTATATACAGAACAGGTATATAAAGGCTGTTATATGCAGTATAGGTATAAACAGGGGGCGTTATATACAGAACACACATATACAGGTGTCACTAGTGACAGACAGTCCTGTGGTTTCTGGCAATAGAAGGTCACAGTATTTGGCTGTGCAAAATGCTCCCTGACTTTCTATTGTTTTTGCTGTCAGTATTCATTGTAATAGGTTTCCTGCTGTGTTTTCATCTCTTCCCCTTTAGGACCCAGTGGAGCTCGCCTTCCATCTAGCTCATTGGATCCCAAACTCCAGTCCTCACGACCCCCAACAGGTCATGTTTTCAGGATTTCCCTAATATAGCACAGGTGATGCCTTGATAATGAAATCCTGAAAACATGACTTGTTGGGGACCATGTGGACTGGAGTTTGGGAAACACTGATCCAGCTGCTGATTATCAGTATTCTCCTTGTGCTTAAATACTCTCTTCTTCCCTGGACTGGTGATATTCTTCAGTTCATTCAGCTCTGGTTGCAAGCAGGTGGCTTGTACTCCTCTGTGGTATAATTGCTGAAACTTTCAGAATTTCTACCTGAGTCATCTGTGGATAAGTAATTCACGCATTTTCCTCCCCTGTGTGTCCCCCTTGTGTCATCCATAGTGTTTAGTGGGGTTGATGAAGAGCTCATCCCATCTGTTCCCTATTAGGGTCCAGCACTAGGCATACCTAGGGTCAGGTATGCGGCTCGGCGCAAAGGTGTGGGACCTATCTAGGGTGGTGAGGGACCCCAGGGTCTGTCACTGGAGGTTGCAGACCTCAAGCTAGCTGTGCAGCACCATCAGTGGTCGCTGACTCCTAATTTGGGGGATTCTGCGGGTAGGCAGGGTCAGCCGAAGCCCAAAATTGCTCTCCCAGACAGGATTGTAGGGGGTAGAGACAATTTTTTTGCATTTAAATAAGATTGTAAACTGTCCTTTAGGCTTTGGCCTTACTCCTCTGGAGATGAGGAACAGCGGGTGGGATTGTGATCTCGCTGTTGCAGGGGGATCCGCAATCCTGGGCTTTCTCGTTGCCACATGGTTCCGGTTGTCTGCGGATGGTGGATGGATTTTTTGAGGCCTTGGGTCTCATCTGTGATGATCCTGGCCGAGTTTCCTTGGCTGAGTCCAGGCTGCGTCGCCTCCAGCAGGGCCTTACAGAAGGGCTGAAGAACGCCTTGATCATTTATAAAACCCCTGAGACCTTGGAGGCCGCCATGTTCTTGGCTATACGTGTGGACAGATGCCTCTGAGATAGACTGATTAGACCTTTCTCCCTGGAGACCCTGTATTGGGGCGGTAGCCCATTATCGGGGGAGGTGATCTGGGGGTGAACCATTACTCATGGGTTTGGAGGAGCCCATGCAGCTAGGGGGAGCCACTACTTCGCGTGAAAAAAGGGGGTTTATTTTTTTGTCGTAAAAAAGGGTCATTTTATTGGAGTCTGACCCTCAATTCCTAAGCAAAAAGGAGCATTTCGTATTCAGCTGACCCTTGGTGGTGTGGGGGTGGACAAACAGGGTGTGTGTTTGTCTTCCACATGTAATTCTCACTTTGTCCTGACAGCAGAAGGGGCGCTAGAGAACAGGACTGAGAACATTTCTGTGTTGTAGTCAGTGGAGCAGGAATCAGCATGTTGGATGCTCTGTAGGGACTCATGGGCTATGCCATTGACTCAGCACCACTTGCTCAGGGATGCCTGACACAGATAGTACGTAGTATAACGCTGAGGGTGGGGCCCCTGTGTCACGGGGTCCTTCTCCCATATCACACAATCAACAGAGCAAGAGATGGCTGTACAATCCAAAGAGCATTTATTCCAAGCAAATCAAATGGTCCATAACATAATCCACAAAACAAAGGGTAAAATTAGTCCAGAAATATGAATATAATCAAATAAGTGATAATTATACAGGTCTCTCCGAGAAGCCAGTTTCTCCCAGAGGTTCAATCTTCCTGCTTCACTCTTGAAGTTCTCAAACAGACTGATTGCCCCAGGTAAGCAAAAAGGTCTCTAGGCCCCCACCTCCCCCCACACCCAGCGCCTCAAGAGGCTATAACCTTGCACTATAGGGGGTGATTACTTATAAACAATACAATGTACACACAAGCAGTACAAATAATGGACAGTGAACCAAGCTTAAAATAGGAATCTGTACAGCAAGATACACCTCCCCCCATATCCCACCATCACAACCTCTCCCTCCTTCTGAACACGTGAGTACACCATGAGGTCTACACAGACTTCTGGCCATCTCACGTAAGTCCATGCTGCTCAGCTGTGGATAGTCTATCAGCGCTCTGGTGTTGGCGTCCACGCTTGTATTGGATGAAGAAACTGTTGATAGTCCCTTGTACAGCGGTAGGGTTGGAAGGACAAGCTCCACCGCAGTAATCGTCCATTGTCCCCCGACACGCGGTTCAGCCATGTGAGGGGGTTGTGGTCTGTCAGAATTATAAAGTCTCTGCCATACAAGTAAGGTTGCAATTTTTTAGTGCCCATACAATGGCAAGGCACTCCTTTTCGATGGTGGCATAGGCAACCTCTCGATCCAGTAGTTTTCGACTGACAAAAGTGACAGGGTGTTTCTGTCGCGGGCGGGGAGGAGGGTGTCAGCACACCACGCTCACCCCTTCTGCTCGGGTCCGGCAGCTGCTCAGTGGTGGCTCGAGCTGTGGGCCGGATCCCAGGGTTTCTCGAGCGACACTCCTCGCCCGTGAGTGAAAGGGGATTTGTGGTTGGGTGTGGGGATTGTTATAGTTCGTGACGCCACCCACGGTTGTGGTGATTGCACCACCGCTGCTCTGAGTGGGGATCCCGGGGATGGTGCTGGGGAGCAGCCAGGTGTTGTGTTGCCCCTCCGTGGGTAGGGGTTGGTGATCCCGGGGCCCGGTGGTGGGTTGTGAGGTGCGGGGCCTGGTGGGCGCAGGGACGCGGGGGCAGCGCTGTGCCTTGCGGCACTGTGGTACTCACTCAGCCTGAGACATGGACACAGTTTGTACGGTAAACCAAACGGCTGGTAGGACGGTCCCACAGACGGCTGCACCTGCACTCCCGGTAGGTGACGGTGATGTCCCTCTTCCTTGCACCTATGTTTGACTGATGGTAGCGGTGGATTCCCTCCGGTTACCCGCTCCCCGACTGCAATCTGGGCCGGAGGAGCTCTACACTTTGCCCGCAGGCACTGGCCCTGAGAAACTGGTGCCTTGGCGGTGGCGGTGTCTCTCTGCTTCAGGTTGGGCTGTTGCCGTCAATCGGGACTTGGTTGCTGGGGGATCTACGTCCCCTTCACTGACGGATTCGGCAAATTTGGCGACTCCTAGCCTTGCCGGGGTCCGAGAGGCCCCTGCCCTGGTGCTGACTGTCCTTCGGAGCACTGCTCCAGACCACCGGGCACACAGCCAACGGGGTCCTTCCAGGAACTTCCAAACGGTCCCCCTCCGGACAGTCACCGCCGTCGCTGACCTTGCTGTTCTGGCCCTACACAAAGCTGGGCTCACAGGCTTGCACACTCTCTGCTCTGTCACCACTTCTTGCTTTCCTCCTTTTCCACTTTCACTTTTCTTACTGTCACTTGCTGTTTACTTTAGCCCAGCCTGGGCTACTCCTTCCACTTCCTCCTCCCTGACTCCTCTCTTGCCCTGCCTGGGCTAATCTGCCTGGTTTCTCCCGCCTCCAGAGCTGTGATCTCCTTGGTGGGTGGAGCCAACCGCCTGGCCCACCCCCTGGTGCGAACCATCAGCCTCTGGAGGAAGGCAACAAGGATTTTCGGCTAGCTGTGATGTGCCTACCTGGAGTGTGGGGTGTGGTAGTGTTGTGACCTGTGACCCCTGGCTTGCCCAGGGCGACACATTCCCCCTTAGCAAAATGCAGACCGTCCGCGGGCTGCCGTCCTATACCGGTTTTATTTTTCTGTAAAAGGGGATAACAGGGTTAAGCAAACAATAATAACATTTTTAATAACTTCTTCCCAAGACGGGAGGCACATTTACTTTTAACGTTTCAACGGTATACGGTTACGGTTTCCGCTCTCTCCCACCCAAGTAACCTGGCAATGATGCTGCCCCTAAAGCCCAGGCAGCACCCCTTGACCCACAGTCCAGCACACGGTACCCGAGCGGGATCTGTCCTTCCCTCCAGAGGGTAGCCACCGGTCCCTTTGGTGGCTGGGCCCTGGCCTACTCTGCTCAGGGCCCTCCCTCCAACCTGCCTCTCCGGAGGCGGCCTGCGGAAACGGTAACGGTAACCAACATATTTACAAGCCACTAACGTCTGTGGTTGCCCTGCAAGTTCACGGGCTTGTCCATGGATAGTTCCCATGCATAACTTTTTAAACGGTCCCCATGGGGACAACGGTGCCGGCTCCAGCCGGTTGCAAATCACAAAGATAATCTGGTTACTGTTCGGTAATCATCATTTTTCTTATCATTGCAGAACTTTCAACTTTTCAAACAACAAACAAACAGGTGGTCCCAACGGGGACGGTGCTGCGGGCATTCATTGCCCTACTCCGGTCCTTCAAGCGCTGGGGCTGCTGGCAAGGGGTAGAGGTCTGCGCTCGCTCGGGCTTCCGGGCCCCTCCTGAGGTTAACGTCCAGCGCAAACCACCCTCGCTCCCCAAAGTGCCGGGTATACTGCACAATGTCTCCCGGCATCAGGTTACGGCCGGGATGTTCTTCGGGCAGGTGAGCATGCACATCCCGCCGGGCTACAAACACTTCGGCCTCCAGGCCCGGCTCGTAGATGAACCCGTAGCCCCGGCGGACATCAAACCGCCTCACCTGTCCCTCGTACAGCGGTCCCCGGTCATGGAACGTCGCTTGCCGGAGATTCTCTTTCTCCCGGATCGCTCTGGCCACCAGCTCGGCCTTCTTCCGCTCCCTCTCTGCGATCTCCAGGCCCAGCGGTACCGGCTCCCTATCCCAGTACGGCGCTGCCGCCAGCGCCGGCGCACGGGTCGGGTCCCGCGGGACATCCTGGACATTGCCCACTGTTAAGAATCTGGGTGGCATGTCCCGCGGTGTCTTGGCCTTGGACGCTGCTTTACAACAACAACCCGGCGCAACCTCAGCCGAGGTTTGGGGGATGGGCCTAGGGGCTTTCCGCTGCTGGGCCTTCGGCCCGGAGCGGGTCATCGGCTCCGGCTCGGGGAGTTTCTCAGGGGATGCCTCCGGTTCGGTCTTCGGAGTCTTCCACGGCAACACCGCTGACTTGCTGCGGGCTCCGGCTACAGGTTGGCCCGCTTGGGCGGGGACGCTGGGTACTGCTACCGGTTGCGGTGGTAGCAGGCCTAGTGGCGGGGTCACGGCCTCCGGGACGGGTGGCGAGGGAGGCAGCGAAGGGAGAGGGCTTGGACCGGGCCCCACAGCCGCGATGACCGGCCCCTCAAGGGCGTCGGGACGTGGGTCACTCACCCTCCCTTTCTCCGCTTCCTCCTCGCGTCTCCGCACGGTGGCTACAACGTCCGCCATGTCGGCCTCCCACTCCTCCATGAGGAGCTGCATCTTTACCTGCAGCCATTGGTAGAGCTGCGCGGTCCGGATCTCTACCCACGCCGCGGTTCCAGGCGCGGGGGGTACGGTGTCGCGGGACGGCATCCACATGATGGCTTTCTCTCTTTCTTCCAGGAACGGGATGTTTGCAGAGTCCTGGCGTCCCTGCTTTTATAGCCGCAGCTACATGAGTCCAGCCGCCATCGCGTCCCCCTTAGCTCTTTCCGGCCCCTCCTCTCTCGGGGCGGGATTTTGGCCATCGCGCCTCTACTGCTCGAGAAGACGCTCGAGCGGGAACTTTTCGCGCCAAAGATGGCGGCTTCTGAAATTTTTCTGCCGGATACCTCCGGCGGTAACAAGGCGCACCTCTACCAAACGGCAGAGCGGTAAGATCCTGTTCGTGACGCCAAGTTGTCGCGGGCGGGGAGGAGGGTGTCAGCACACCGCGCTCACCCCTTCTGCTCGGGTCCGGCAGCTGCTCAGTGGTGGCTCGAGCTGTGGGCCGGATTCCAGGGTTTCTCGAGCGACACTCCTCGCCCGTGAGTGAAAGGGGATTTGTTGTTGGGTGTGGGGGATTGTTATAGTTCGTGATGCCACCCACGGTTGTGGTGATTGCACCACCGCTGCTCTGAGTGGGGATCCCGGGGATGGTGCTGGGGAGCAGCCAGGTGTTGTGTTGCCCCTCCGTGGGTAGGGGTTGGTGATCCCGGGGCCCGGTGGTGGGTTGTGAGGTGCGGGGCCTGGTGGGCGCAGGGACGCGGGGGCAGCGCTGTGCCTTGCGGCACTGTGGTACTCACTCAGCCTGAGACATGGACACAGTTTGTACGGTAAACCAAACGGCTGGTAGGACGGTCCCACAGACGGCTGCACCTGCACTCCCGGTAGGTGACGGTGATGTCCCTCTTCCTTGCACCTATGTTTGACTGATGGTAGCGGTGGATTCCCTCCGGTTACCCGCTCCCCGACTGCAATCTGGGCCGGAGGAGCTCTACACTTTGCCCGCAGGCGCTGGCCCTGAGAAACTGGTGCCTTGGCGGTGGCGGTGTCTCTCTGCTTCAGGTTGGGCTGTTGCCCTCAATCGGGACTTGGTTGCTGGGGGATCTACGTCCCCTTCACTGACGGATTCGGCAAATTTGGCGACTCCTAGCCTTGCCGGGGTCCGAGAGGCCCCTGCCCTGGTGCTGACTGTCCTTCGGAACACTGCTCCAGACCACCGGGCACACAGCCAACGGGGTCATTCCAGGAACTTCCAAACGGTTCCCCTCCGGACAGTCACCGCCGTCGCTGACCTTGCTGTTCTGGCCCTACACAAAGCTGGGCTCACAGGCTTGCACACTCTCTGCTCTGTCACCACTTCTTGCTTTCCTCCTTTTCCACTTTCACTTTTCTTACTGTCACTTGCTGTTTACTTTAGCCCAGCCTGGGCTACTCCTTCCACTTCCTCCTTCCTGACTCCTCTCTTGCCCTGCCTGGGCTAATCTGCCTGGTTTCTCCCGCCTCCAGAGCTGTGATCTCCTTGGTGGGCGGAGCCAACCGCCTGGCCCACCCCCTGGTGCGAACCATCAGCCTCTGGAGGAAGGCAACAAGGATTTTCGGCTAGCTGTGATGTGCCTACCTGGAGTGTGGGGTGTGGTAGTGTTGTGACCTGTGACCCCTGGCTTGCCCAGGGCGACACATTTCTCCCCACCTGGCTAAGAACTGCCCCAATCCCGAATGTGGACGCATCTGTCTGCACGAGGAACCTGCGCTTATCGTCCGGGGCGGCCAAGACAGGAGCAGTGATGAGGGCGGTCTTTACTGCTGAGAAGGCCTCCTCACATGAAGTTGTCCACGTCACATTCCTAGGCACGTTCTCGCGGGTCAGGGTGGTTAGGCGCTTGGCCAAGGTGTTGAAATTAGGAACACACTTTCTATAGTTCCCAAAAAAGCAAGTACCTGCTTTTATTCTGGGGTCTACACCAGTTCCTAATGGCTTCCACCTTTGCAGGCTCAGGCCTTAGGGTCCCTCTCCCTACTCTGTGCCCGAGGTACTGCACCCAGCCATCCCCAACTGGCATTTATCAGGGCGAATGGTCAGTCCTGCATTTAGGAGACAGTCCAACACCATGGCCAAGTGTTAAAGATGGTCCTCCCAGGTTGTGCTGAAAATGGCAATGTCGTCCAGATAAGAACAGTCAAAGTCCTGACATTGTTCTAATAGTCGATCCACCCGTCTCTGGAAGGTAGCGGGGGGCATTTTTCATCCCAAAGGGCATTCCCAGGAACTCAAATAGTCCAAAGGGGTAATGAAGGTGGAGCACTCCCGAGCATCCAACGTTAGGGGTATCTGCCAGTACCCCTTGCTCAAGTCTAGCGTGGTTACAAATTGGGCACTGGCTAGCCAATCCAATGGATCATCAATCCTGGGCATAGGGTAAGCATCATTCTTTGTGGCATTGTTTAATCTCCGGTAATCAACACGGAACCTCGTTGTACCATCCTTTTTGGGGACCAGAACAACAGGAGAAGCCCAGGGGCTGTGAGATGGCTGAATAACCCTCAGCTGCTTCATCTCCTCCAGTTCAGACTTTATCAGGCCAAGAACAGCCTCTGGGACCTGGTAAGTGGTCTGATGGATGGGGCATTGTCCGGAGGTTTCCACATGGTGGCTGGTGAGAGTAGTTCACCCCGGCTTTGAGGAGAAAGCACAAGCCCTTGGTCTTAGTACAGAGATAATATTGTCCTTTTGTATATCCGATAAGTGTGAGCCCAGGGGGGGCACTTGTTCCAGGGATCCTCCCGCTTGTTCCAGGGATCCTCCTGCTTGTTCCAGGCATCCTCCTGCTTGTTCCAGGCATCCTCCCGCTTGTTCCAGGCATCCTCCCGCTTGTTCCAGGCATCCTCCCGCTTGTTCCAGGCATCCTCCCGCTTGTTCCAGGCATCCTCCCGCTTGTTCCAGGCATCCTCCCGCTTGTTCCAGGCATCCTCCCGCTTGTTCCAGGCATCCTCCCGCTTGTTCCAGGCATCCTCCCGCTTGTTCCAGGGATCCTCCCGCTTGTTCCAGGGATCCTCCCGCTTGTTCCAGGCATCCTCCCGCTTGTTCCAGGGATCCTCCCGCTTGTTCCAGGCATCCTCCCGCTTGTTCCAGGCATCCTCCCGATTGTTCCAGGCATCCTCCCGCTTGTTCCAGGGATCCTCCCGCTTGTTCCAGGGATCCTCCCGATTGTTCCAGGCATCCTCCCGCTTGTTCCAGGGATCCTCCCGCTTGTTCCAGGGATCCTCCCGCTTGTTCCAGGCATCCTCCCGCTTGTTCCAGGGATCCTCCCGCTTGTTCCAGGGATCCTCCCGCTTGTTCCAGGGATCCTCCCGCTTGTTCCAGGGATCCTCCCGCTTGTTCCAGGGATCCTCCCGCTTGTTCCAGGGATCCTCCCGCTTGTTCCAGGCATCCTCCCGCTTGTTCCAGGCATCCTCCCGCTTGTTCCAGGCATCCTCCCGCTTGTTCCAGGGATCCTCCCACTTGTTCCAGGGATCCTCCCGATTGTTCCAGGCATCCTCCCGCTTGTTCCAGGGATCCTCCCGCTTGTTCCAGGGATCCTCCCGCTTGTTCCAGGGATCCTCCCACTTGTTCCAGGGATCCTCCCGCTTGTTCCAGGGATCCTCCCACTTGGGCGACCTGAAGAAGATCGGGGAGATACTCGTCCTCAGAGTTATCACTAGGGGGGTGGCAGACGGCCAGCACAGGCAGAGAGCTGTCTTGATATTCTTTCAGCATATTGATGTGGACAGTCTTTTGTCATCGACCACTAGGGTCCAGGGCAATGATGTAGGTAGTGTCATTACATTTCCTGACAACCTGATAAGGGCCTTCCCACGTTGCTTGAAGCTTGTTGGCAGGGGAAAAAGAAAGAGAGAGAAAAAGAAAGAGAAAAAGAGAGAGTGATAGAGAGAGAGAAATAGACAGAAAAAGAAATACAAAGAGAGCCCAAATTGTACCCCAAACTCCCCATTACCCTGATCCCCTCCCACCACACTTACTGTACTTCTCTTGCTTTGGCAACACTAATTGTATTATGGTCCTGCCAATAAAGCATATTTGAATCTGAATTTGAAACAGAGTGAGAAAGAGAGAAAAAGAGAAAAAGAAAGAGAAAGAGAGAGCAAAAGAAAGAGAGAAAGAAAGAGAGAAAAAAAGAGAGAAAAAGAGAGAGAGAAAAAGAGAGATAGAAAAAGAGAGCGAGAGAGAGAGAAAAAGAAAGAGAAAAGGGGAAAGAGAGAAAGAAAGAGAAAAAGGGAAAGAGAGAAAAAGAGAGAGAGAAAAAGAGAGAGAAAAAGAGAGCGAGGGAGAGAAAGAGAAAAGGGGAAAGAGAGAAAGAAAGAGAGAAAAAAAGAGAGAAAAAGAGAGAGAGAAAAAGAGAGATAGAAAAAGAGAGCGAGAGAGAGAGAAAAAGAAAGAGAAAAGAGAAAAAGGGAAAGAGAGAAAAAGAGAGAGAAAAAGAGAGAGAGAAAAAGAGAGAGAAAAAGAGAGCGAGGGAGAGAAAGAGAAAAAGAGAGAGAGAAAAAGGGAAAGAGAGAAAAAGAGAGCGAGAGAGAGAGAGAAAAAGAGAGAGAAAAAGAGAAAGAGAGAGAAAAAGAGAAAGAAAGAGAGAGAAAAAGAGAGAAAAAGAAAGAGAGAGAGAGAAAAAGAGAGCGAGAGAAAGAGAGAGAAAAAGAGAGAGAGAGAGAAAAAGAAAGAGAGAGAAAAAGAAAGCGAGAAAAAGAGAGAGAGAAAAAGAGAAATAGAGAGAGAGGGATAGAGAGAAAGACAGAGAAAGATAAACTGGGAAATAGAGAGAAAGGGAGATATATATATATATAGAGAGAAATAGAGAGAGAGGGATAGAGAGAGAGACAGAGAAATAGAGAGAGGGATAAAGAGAGAAAGAAATAGAGAGAAAGAGAGGGATAGAAAGACAGAGAAATAGACAGAAATACAAAGAGAGTGAAACAGAGTGAGAAAGAGAGGGAGAGTCAGAGAGAGACACAGAGGGAGAGTCAGCGAGATGTAGAGAGAGGGATAGATACAGGTATAGATTGAATAAGGTATAGATTGTGGAATACATAGATAAGGACATTGGGGGGAATAATAAAGTTTGGTGCTTGTCACTTTGCAGCAGACGATGTGTTTTTGTGCTGTGCTCTTCGGTGCTCGTCTCCTGTATTGATCCTTGGTGTGCTCCTCCCATCTATTTCCGGCACCAGGGAAAGATGGGTAATAGGTAAGGTGGATGATAACACTATGCAATGGCCATAACGCTAGCGCATAACGGGAGAGGCAGAGGTGAAAGCGCGGGCACGAGATTATGGGCGGGTACTTGAATGATGCTGGTGATGAGATTCACAGCGCCGCCCATAATCTCGCGCCTGCGCAATAACATCACCGGCGCTCACGATTTGAAAGCAGTGCTCAGTCCCGCGATAGTGCCACTGCGCATGCGCGAGACTTCAGGAGCACTGCTGAAGATGAGGGCGGCGGCTTCATCTATGTAAATGACACTAAGGGACGGCGAACAGCGGCAGGAGGGGGAAAAATGGACGAAATACAGCCCGCCCCTGAGGCCTGCACACCTCATTACCATAGCAAAAGGTAAGATTTTATAAAGTGTTTATTTAGGTCTGAAAGGGCGGCCAGTAGCAAGAGGAACCTTTCTAGAATGCAGCCCAGGAGCGCGTGGGGGGAGGTGGGCCTAGAGACATTTTTGCTTACCTGGGGCAGTCAGTTTACCAATTTATAACGGTAATTTATTCAGAACTATTCGGTAATTGTAAAGCTTCTCGCTGACATGCCAAAAAAGGGTCGAATTTCTCTAATGGTTGGACTCAGCAGGCATTTTTCTATGTAATGAGATGTTTTCCTCAGCACCTATACTCAGCCTGATGTAGCCTTTTATGGTGGCAGTCGATGCATCTGAGGTGGGGGTGGGGGCTGTGTTGTCACAAGGTCCGTTTCCTGGTAAATTTCGCCCTTGTGCTTTCTTTCAAAGAAATTGCCTTCAGCCGAGAGAAACTATGGTGTTGAAGAAGCGATTAAGTTGGCTTTTGAGGAGGGGGCAGTTCATCCCATTACGGTAATCACAGACCATAACAACCTGTCATATCTCGAGTCTGCCAAACGTCTCAATCCCAGACAGGTTAGGGGGTCTTTGTTTTTTATCAGGTGTAATTTTACTGTTACTTACCATCCAGGGATTAAGAACATCAAAGCAGATGCTTTATCTCGGAGCTTCCCTAGCGGTAGTGATCATATGAACCCGGTACCCATCTTGCAGAAGGAGTTATCGTCTCGGCCTTGTGCGGTGTTAGAGACTTAGGGGGGGACGCCCTGGGCTCTTGCCCTTCAGGGAAGATGTTCGTGCCACCCAATTTGTGACGTAAACTAATTGGGGAACATCATAATTCTTTAATTGCGGGTCATCCAGGTAGTAAAGCAACCTTGGACCTCCTTTCTTGACGGTAACGTATACGCGTCCATCATGTCCTCTCCTGCCATTGGCTATCCCGAATAGACCATGGACGCATTTAACCATGGATTTCATTACTGACCTACCTTCGTCTTTGGGAAAGACTGTGGTCTTAGTGGTTGCGGATAGGTTCAGTGTTGCCACCACTTCCAAATGCCAAGACCCTAGCTCATCAATGAGATGATGAAGCTTCACGGGGTTCCTTCCGATGTGGTCTCAGATCGGGGAACCCAGTTTGTTTCCATGTTTTGGAAAGCCTTTTGTGCTCAACTGGGGGTGCAGTTGTCTTTCTCTTGTGCCTTCCATCCTTAGTTGGACCTAGCGCACAAATCAAAATTTGGAAACTTAGCTTAGGTGCTTTGTCTCAGAGAACCAGAAGGAATCGGCATCTTATTTACCATTGACCGAATTTGCTTTAAATAATCGTCACCAGGAGTCTACTGGCCAGTCACCTTTCTTTGGTGCATACGGGATGTTGAAAGACGCAATGAGAAACGCAAATAGGTGCGTTTTGGTGCGTTTCTAAGACCAAAAACGCAGCTATAAACGCAGGAGGTGGGTAGTAAAGTGACATGTACAGGAAGAGGATTCCTTCTGTCAGTAAGCACAGAAGCGTGAATCCTCCCGGTACCGTCACCGCCGCTTCCACCTCCCGTCCTGGGCATGTCCGCTCCCGTGTGGCGCCATGTACGGACAGGAGGTGGAAGCGGCTGCGAAAACAAAAGTGAACAGTAGAAAAAAAAAAATGTCATACTCACCTGTCTGCAGACTCCCGGTGCCATGCCCGCTCCCAGCTCCTCTCCCGGTACCGCCGCTCCGGGTGTGTGCAGTCTCCCCGGGTACGTATGCCTGCAGGATGCAGGACCTGGCGCTGGATCACCTGATGCAGTCACCTGACGCATCAGCTGATCGTAAGTCTCGGGCTGACGCTAGCGGCCGGCCG
Organism: Anomaloglossus baeobatrachus; assembly: GCF_048569485.1. NCBI lineage: Eukaryota > Metazoa > Chordata > Amphibia > Anura > Aromobatidae > Anomaloglossus > Anomaloglossus baeobatrachus. The sequence goes on along the minus strand of NC_134357.1, from coordinate 592,295,888 downwards.
GTTTAACCTATCAGCGGATGCGTCAGGAGACTTCATCCCTGATTACCGGCAGCTCCTGCAGCGATCGGATGGGATCAGACTCGCTCTAGGAGCTGCCGGTAATCAGCACATAAGTGAGTTGTTGTTTTTTTTGCACCGATGCATCTACTGATTGTATAAACGGCTTTCATACAATCAGCTGCTGTGTCATGTGATTCAGGCCCTTGAACCTGACACATCATCTGATCACTTGATCACTTTGCCTTCCAGCAAACCGATCAGATGATATTGGATCCGGATTGGACGGCGCGGGACCCTTGAGGATTACTTCGGAGGGGGGTTCTTTATTTCAATAAAGATGGAGTCACTAATTGTGTTGTGTTTTATTTCTAATAAAAATATTTTTCTGTGTGTTGTGGTTTTTTTTATTTTTACTAGAAATTCATGGTGGCCATGCCTAATATTGGCGTGACACCATGAATTTCGGGCTTAGGGCCAGCTGATAATATACAGCTAGCCCTAACCCCATTATTACCCAGTGAGCCACCCAGCATCAGGGCAGCTGGAAGAGTTGGATACAGCGCCAGAAGATGGCGCTTCTATGAAAGCGCCATTTTCTGGGGTGGCTGCGGACTGCAATTCGCAGCGGGGGTGCCCAGAAAGCTTGGGCACCCTGCACTGTGGATTCCAATCCCCAGCTGCCTAGTTGTACCCGGCTGGACACAAAAATTAGGCAAAGCTCACGTCATTTTTTTTTTTTAATTATTTCATGAAATTCATGAAATAATTAAAAAAAAAAGGGCTTCTCTATATTTTTGGTTCCCAGCCAGGTACAAATAGGCAGCTGGGGGTTGGGGGCAGCCCGTGCCTGCCTGCTGTACCCGGCTAGCATACAAAAATATGGCGAAGCCCACGTCATTTTTTTTTTGTTTGGGAGGGCAAAGAAATCCTGCATACAGTCCTGGAAGGAGGATGCTGAGCCCTGTTGTTCTGCAGCTGCTGTCTGCTCTCCTGCATACACTATTGGATGGAGGATGCTGAGCCTTGTAGTTCGACAGCTGCTGTCTGCTCTCCTTCATGCACTATTAGATGGAGGATGCTGAGCCTTGTAGGTCTGCTCCCCCTGACTCTCCCTCCAGCATACAGTCCTGGATGGAGCATGCTGAGCCTTGTAGTTCTGCAGCTGCTGTCTGCTCTCCTGCATACACTATTGGATGGAGGATGCTGAGCCTTGTAGGTCTGCTCCCCCTGACTCTCCCTCCTGCATACACTATTGGATGGAGGATGCTGAGCCTTGTAGGTCTGCTCCCCCTGACTCTCCCTCCAGCATACAGTCCTGGATGGAGGATGCTGAGCCTTGTAGTTCTGCAGCTGCTGTCTGCTCTCCTGCATACACTATTGGATGGAGCATGCTGAGCCTTGTAGTTCTGCAGTTGCTGTCTGCTCTCCTGCATACACTATTGGATGGAGTATGCTGAGCCTTGTAGGTCTGCTCCCCCTGACTCTCCCTCCAGCATACAGGACTGTATGCTGGAGGGAGAGTCAGGGGGAGCAGACCTACAAGGCTCAGCATCCTCCATCCAATAGTGTATGCAGGAGAGCAGACAGCAGCTGCAGAACTACAAGGCTCAGCATGCTCCATCCAGGACTGTATGCTGGAGGGAGAGTCAGGGGGAGCAGGACTGGATGGAGGATGCTGAGCCTTGTAGTTCTGCAGCTGCTGTCTGCTATCCTGCATACACTATTGGATGGAGGATGCTGAGCCTTGTAGTTCTGCAGCTGTCTGCTCTTCTGCATACACTAGTGGATGGAGTATGCTGAGCCTTGTAGTTCTGCAGCTGTCTGCTCTCCTGCATACACTAGTGGAGAATGAAGAACATATTGAAGAAGGAAATGACATCAGACCTTTTTTTTTTGTTCACTGATAAAAAAACGCATAAAGACGCAGTGAGCAAAAACGCAGCAAAACGCAGCAAAAAACGCACCAAATCGCGGCAAAAACGCATGCGTTTTAGCCGCGTTTTTTTGCCGCAGGTGCGTTTTTGTGCCGTTTTTGCTGCAAAAAAAACGCACAAAAACGCAGGGTCAAAAAAACGCAGTGTGTGAACCTAGCCTTAAGTGTGAATGACTGTGTGTGGTTGTCTACCAGGAACATATAATTGAAGATCTCTTCCTGGAAGCTGGGGCCTAGGTTTATTGGTCCCTATAAAATAACCGCCATCATTAACCCAGTAGCATTTCGTCTGGAGTTGTCTCAGGCTCTAAGGATCCATAATGTGTTCCTCAGGGCACTGGTCAAAAAGTATGTGATCCCTTGGAGCCGTCCCCCTTGCTGCCATCGGCCCCAACCATGTTTGATGATAATTTGGAGTTTCTAATAGCTAAATTTGTTGACTCTCGTTTTCGGTCGTTCCCTTCGATACTTGGTGCACTGGAGGCGTTATGGACCGGAGGAGAGGACGTGGGCCCCAACATCGGATGTGAATGCCACAAGATTGGTTCATTCATTTCATGCTGCCCATCTAGATAGGCCTGGTCCTAAGTGTCCGGAGACCACTCGTAGGAGGGAGGGTACTGACACGGGTGTGTCATGTGGTTTCTGGCAATGGAAGGTCACAGCGTCTGGCTGCTCAGAATGCTCCCTGTCTATTGTTCCTGCTGTCAGTATTCATTGTATAGGTAGCTTTCCTGCTGGATTCATCTCTTCCCTTTTAGGACCCAGTGGATCTCTCCTACATCCAGCTGCTGATCATCTCCATGTGCTTAAATACTCGTATCTGGTGCTGGTGATATTCTTCAGTTCATTCAGCTCTGGTTGCAAGCAGGTGGCTTGTACTCCTGTGGTATAATTGCTGAAACTTTGCTGAACTTCATGCTTCATGCTTTTCCCCCCGTGCCCCCCCCCCTTGTGTCTTCTATAGTGCTTAGTGGGGTTGAAGAAGAGCTCATCCCATCCGTTCCCTATTTAGAGCCCAGCACTAGGGATACCACAGGTATGCAGCTCAGCACATAGGTGCGGAACCTATCTAGGTGGTGAGGGACCCCAGGGACCAGCGGTAGGTCAGGGGTCACCATCTTCCTTTTCTTAAGACACAGGGTTTCCCTTCCCTTTTGCCGTTTGCTTGGTACTTCCCTATACCTAACCTGACAAGAGTGTTATATACAGTACAGATATATATATAGGGGTGATACATACAGGGGGTGTTATATACAGTACAGATATATACAGGGGGTGTTATATACAATATAGATATATACAGGGGGTGTTATATACAGTACAGTCATATACTGGGGTGTAATATACAGTACCAATATATACAGGGGGCGTTATATACGGAACAGATATATTCAGGGGTGTTATATACGGTAGGGGTACATACAGGGATATTACATACAGTGCCTGTATATACCGGGGTGTCTTATAGGGGATGGATACATACAGAGTGTTATATACAGTACAAATATATACTGGGGTGTAATATGCAGTACAGGTATATACAGGAGGTGTTAAATACAGGATATACATACCGTACATACATACATACACACAGGGGTGTTACATACAGTACAGGTACATAAAGGGTGTTATATACAGTACAGATATATACAGGGGTGTAATATGCAGTACAGGTATATACAGGAGGTGTTAAATACGGGATATATATATATATATATATACATACACACACACAGTTGTGTTACATACAGTACAGGTATATACAGGGGTGTTATATACAGTACAGGTATATATAGGGGTGTTATATACAGTACAGGTATATATAGGGGTGTTATATACAGTACAGGTATATACAGGGGTGTTATATACAGGACAGGTATATACAGGGGTGTTACATACAGTACAGGTATATACAGGGGTGTTATATACAGTACAGGTATATACAGGGGTGTTACATACAGTACAGGTATATACAGGGGGTGTTACATACAGTACAGGTATATACAGGGGTGTTACATACAGTACAGGTATATACAGGGGTGTTACATACAGTACAGGTATATACAGGGGTGTTATATACAGGACAGGTATATACAGGGGTGTTACATACAGTACAGGTATATACAGGGGTGTTATATACAGTACAGGTATATACAGGGGTGTTATATACAGTACAGGTATATACAGGGGTGTTATATACAGGATAGGTATATACAGGGGTGTTATATACAGTACAGGTATATACAGGGGTGTTATATACAGTACAGGTATATACAGGGGTGTTATATACAGGATAGGTATATACAGGGGTGTTATATACAGTACAGGTATATACAGGGGTGTTACATACAGTACAGGTATATAAAGGGGTGTTATATACAGTACAGGTATATACAGGGGTGTTACATACAGTACAGGTATATACAGGGGTGTTACAGTACAGGTATATACAGGAGTGTTACATACAGTACAGGTATATACAGGGGTGTTACAGTACAGGTATATACAGGAGTGTTATATACAGTACAGGTATATACAGGGGTGTTATATACAGTACATGTATATACAGGGGGTGTTATATACAGTACAGGTATATTCAGGGGGTGTTATATACAGTACAGGTACATACAGGGTGTTATATACAGTACAGATATAGACAGGGGTGTAATATACAGTACCAATATATACAGGGGTGTTATATACAGTACAGATATATACAGGGGTGTAATATACAGTACCAATATATATAGGGGTGTTATATACAGTACAGATATATGCAGGGTGTTATATACAGTACAGGTATATATAGGGGTGTTATATATAGTACAGATATATACAGGGCTGTTATATACAGTATAGGTTGTTGTATACAGTACAGATATATACAGGAGTGTTATATACAGTACAGGTATATACAGATAATTTACAGTACATGTATATAGCGGGGTGTTATATAGGGGACAGGTATATTCAGTGGGTGTTATATACAGTACAGGTATATACAGGGGGTGTTATATACAGTACAGATATAGACAGGGGGCGTTATATACAGTACAGATATCGAAGGGGTGTTATATACAGTACAGGTATATACAGGGGGTGTCATATACAGTACAGGTATATACAGGGGGTGTTATATACAGTACAGGTATATACAGGGGGTGTTATATACAGTTCAGAGATAGACAGGGTGTAATATACAGTACATATACAGTACATAGTGGGGTGTTATATAGGGGACAGGTACATACAGGGGGTGTTATATACAGTACAGGTATATACAGGGGGTGTTATATACAGTACAGGTTCTTATATACAGTACAGATATAGACAGGGTGTAATATACATAGCGGGGTGTTATATAGGGGACAGGTATATACAGGGGGTGTTATATACAGTACAGATATATACATGGGTGTTATATACAGTACAGGTACATACAGAGTGTTATATACAGTACAGCTATATACAGGGTGCTATATACAGTACAGATATATACAGGTTGTTATATACAGTACAGGTATATACATGGGGTGTTATATACAGTACAGGTATATATGGGGTTTTATATACAGTACAGGTATGTACAGGGGGTGTTATATACAGTACAGGTTGTTATATACAGTACAGGTACATACAGGAGTGTTATATACAGTACAGATATATACAGGGGTGTTATATACAGTACAGATATATACAGGGGTGTTATATACAGTACAGGTACATACAAGAGTGTTATATACAGTACAGATATAGACAAGGTATAATATACAGTACATGTACATAGTGGGATGTTATATAGGGGACAGGTACATACAGGGGGTGTTATATACAGTACAGATATAGACAGGGTGTTATATAATGTACAGGTATATACTGGGGTGTAATATACAGTACCAATATATACAGGGGTGTCATATAGGGGACAGATATATACAGGGTGTTATATACAGTACAGGTATATAGCGAGGTGTTATATATTGATATATACAGGTTGTTATATAGGGGACAGATATATACAGGGGTATTATATACAGTACAGGTATATACAGGGGTGTTATATAGGGGACAGATATATACAGGGTGTTATATACAGTACATGTATATAGCGGGGTGTTATATAGGGGACAGCTATATACTGGGTGTTATATACAGTGCATGTATATAGCAAGGTGTTAGGGACAGATATATACAGGGTGTTATATACAGTACATGTATATAGTGGGGTGTTATATATGGGACAGATATATACAGGGTGTTATATACAGTACATGTATATAGTGGGGTGTTATATAGGGGACAGATATATACCGGGTGTTATATACAGTGCATGTATATAGTGGGGTGTTATATAGGGGACAGATATATACCGGGTGTTATATACAGTGCATGTATATAGTGGGGTGTTATATAGGGGACAGATATATACCGGGTGTTATATACAGTGCATGTATATAGTGGGGTGTTATATAGGGGACAGATATATACCGGGTGTTATATACAGTACATGTATATAGTGGGGTGTTATATAGGGGACAGATATATACCGGGTGTTATATACAGTGCATGTATATAGCAAGGTGTTAGGGGACAGATATATACAGGGTGTTATATACAGTACATGTATATAGTGGGGTGTTATATAGGGGACAGATATATACCGGGTGTTATATACAGTGCATGTATATAGCAAGGTGTTAGGGGACAGATATATACAGGGTGTATATACAGTACATGTATATAGTGGGGTGTTATATATGACGATAAATCATGACATTCAAGTCATGTCAGGAAGCCCTCTCCTGGTGTCACCCCCCCCCCCCCTTCCCTTCACACAACTGGTTTAGCAACAAATCCATGGCCATGTCCTGTGATATGGAAATGAGGTGGCTTAGGGACAATGGACACAGGATGACTCCCTGCCGTCACCCTGTAGTGGGGGCTGCTAGCTAGTTAGCAAGGCTATGGAAATAGCCAGACAGAACGACTCCAGTAAAAAATGGTTCATATCTCGCAAGCCATATTTCCGATAAATATGGCAACCATAAAAATGGTGTCTCCGCATGTGGACGATGCCGGCACACCCTTTTTATGGGAGCAGGACATTGGGAAATGCCCCAGGCGTGATATCAGCCAATGGGGAACTGGCAGACAGGTCATGAGTCCCCTCGTTCTGTAGGTAAATTCATAACTGTCACAATGAGAGCATTGGCGTCCGCCTACGACGCTCCCAGGCAAAGTTATGGCCAATATCCCCTTGGCTGGATAATTCTGATCCATGCAGGGGGAGTGGCAGTGCTTCCCTGTGAGGTCACTAAGGTAGGAGGGGACCTGGATCTGCCCAGGTTGATAACCCTACTTCGGCCATTTTCCAGCGTTCTTCTGCTCGGGGGCCTGGTTGGGAAAGACCTGTGAGGGGGTTCCTGGAAACCTGGTCTACAGCGCCCCCCTGTGGCCAGACGCAACAAGGTAACTGCTGGAACTGTGTATGCCTGTTTGTAACCCATGCTTTGATTGTAACTGTACTCTGACATAACTGTATATTCTGTAGATTCCCTATTGTATATATTGTAGTTTCTAGTGTGCTTTAGGCGATTAAATTATATAATTAATCTTGGGCTGTTCTGTTATCTCGATCTTGAATCCCACGTCTGTGTGTTCGGCTAATAGTTACCGTGAAGCGGTTGGTGGCAGCGAGTTGTGCCAAGGATTATTGTGGGGAGGCCAGTGAGATTCGGGAAGATATTATATATTCCGCCCGCGGAGGTCGGGGGAATATATACCCTACTCTCACCGGGGACCCTTCAATAATCGGCATAAGTAGTATAGCGGCCTCCTTGCTTATTGTCGGGCAATTCCATAATTGGCCTGACTATAAGAGGGGCGCTAGAGAGCGCGTCACGTGCTCTGTCTGTCGGTCGGGAGGTATAAAGGAGGGGTGACCCCCACTTGTTACCCCCCGATTGTGACGTACTGGTAGCCAGCGCGGGGGATTTCTGAGTGACCCCCCCCGGTGGTTTGTGACATATTGGTGGCAAGCGGTGGGATCGAGATAATAGTGTGTGTGAGTGTGAGACCCATACTCCCAGACACTAAAGACTGCCTGCAGCAGCTGTGGCTGCTGGGGTCTTCAGACCAGCTCAACACTAGAGTGTCAGAGTGCAGATACTGTAAGGTGTGTGGAGGCATCAGGTGTCAGTTCTGTGTCAGTGACCAAAGTCTGCAACAATGGCTGATAACACCAGGAGCAAAGCCAAAGGAATGGCCGATGCTCAGGCCAGAGGCGATGAGGAGGTTGCCCACGAGTCCTCCAGGAGCTCGACGCCAGAAAACCGTTCTGCAGAGGACAGCGCACAAGCTGGCACTTATGGACAAGATGAGGAGCAGCTCACCCAAGGGTCCTCAACGAGCCAGATGCCAGCCCTCCGCTCTGCAATGGACAGTGAACCACCAGGCTCCGCAGCGGGCCGCAGATCACCACGTGCCATTCCACCGAGCCGGGGAGGCTCGGATAGCCTTCTTCAAATGGCTATGGCCCTACTCCAGGCTGGAGACCGGGAGGGCTACCAGGCACTCCTGGCAGAGCGCAGGGCAGCGTGTGAGGCTGAGGCTGCGGAGCGGCAGGCAGCGCGTGAAGAGCGCCAGGCAGAGCGTGACTACCAGCTGCAGCTAGCTCAGCTCCGGCCCTCATCAGCCGCACGTGACCTTCAAGACACCAAACTTCCAAAGGTCCGTGTTGAGGACTTCCCAGTGCTGGAGAAGGATGGAGACTTGGACTCTTTCTTGACTGCTTTTGAACGGACTTGCTTGCAGCACCATCTGAACAAGGACCAGTGGGCCAAATACCTGACCCCCCGTTTAAGGGGTAAGGCCCTGGATATCCTTGGGGACTTGCCTGCTGAGGCAGATCAGGGCTACGACACCATCAAGCGGGCCCTGATCCAACAGTACAACCTCACTCCAGAGTCCTACCGCAAGAAGTTCCGGAGCCTACAGAAGGGACCAAAGGACTCCTGGGCTGACCACAGGCGGGCACTTGCCCGAGCTGCCGACCACTGGACCCAAGGCCTGCAGCTTTCCACCGGACCGGAGATCCTGGACTTGTTCATCACGGAGCAACTCTTGTGGAACTGCCCTGAGGATCTCCGCCAGTTCATCCGAGACCAGAAGCCAAAGGGGTCCACGGCTACAGCTGCCCTTGCCGATGACTACACCAACAACCGGGCCCCTGAGGCCAGGAGAGCGGCCACCAGCAGCACCTGGAGAGGGGGTAAGATGAATTCTGCGACTGCCCAACCTGCCCCTAGACTGCAGGGGGTGTCCCCCTCAACTCCCCTCTCCAGGCCCGTGGCGGAACCAAGACGGTGCCACCAGTGCAACCTACCTGGACACTTCAAGGCCATGTGCCCTCAGCGTCCCAAGGCCCCGGCTCCGTCCCCGTCCCAAGGGCCGCCCAAAGTGTATTGTGTGGGTGGGGGTGGTGGTAGGTCCCTGGACAGCTTCCAACCTGTCACCGTCGGCCAGTCTGTGACCATAGGACTGCGAGACAGCGCCTCGGAGGTGACTCTGGTGCGGCCTGAGATGGTGTCCCCCCAAGACTTGATCCCTGGAAAAACCCTCGCTGTCTCCGGGATTGGAGGCATTGACCCGGCGCTGCCTGTTGCTGACATTTATGTGGACTGGGGCGCAGGGCGAGGGGTGAGGGAGGTGGGGGTAACTGATCGGATCCCTGCAAACGTGCTACTTGGGACAGATTTGGGGCAAATAACCTCCCAGTTTGGCCCCGCCCCAAAGGCTGAACCTTCAGCCAGTGCTGACGTGCCTCCGGACAATGTTAATGTGTTATCTATGAATGATGTAAGGGAGGAGGGAGTGAACTCTGATATTTCTGCTTGCACAGACACCATAGACACACACGCAGCTGCAGCTGTGACAGGAGGGGAGGGGGTCAGAGAAAGGTGTGACAATGCCTCTACAAGTAACCAGCCTGTGAGCTGGGATCTGTTGCCCTCTGCAGGGATAAGCAGAGAGCAGGGTGCTGCAGGGGGAGGACCAGTGTGTGGGGTGGGGGCTACCACAGCAAATGTGGGGTCCCCCGAGATTTCACAGCGGGGTTCTGTTGCTGCAGGAGGGGAACAGGCAGGTGAGATTGGGGCCGGTCCAGGAGCGGAAGTGCTCCCAGGTAAGATCTCGGTGCAGGGTTCCCCCACAACCGGGGTGTCAGGAAGCCAGGTAGGTCTGCCTGAACCGGCGACTTGGTCAGGAACGGAGGAGGAGCAGGCACGACCCACGGTCGCAGCGGCTGTGGCCGCTGTCACCCGCAGTGGGAGTGCTGGAAGCCAAGGGGCCTCCCGGAGGTCCGATAGCTCTTCCCCTTCTGACCAAGTGGCAGCCGAGTCAGGTGGAGGCCAGGACACAGGTCCCGGGGTACTGACTGAAGATGTGACAGTCTCGTCGATTCTGGCCACATCTAGTCAGGGGTTTCAGGCAGCGTTAGAAGCTGACGACAGCCTGAAAGCTCTAAAGGAGCAGGCGGCACAGCCTCCCTCGGACTCGGACCCGGAGCGAGTGGTCTGGGACCAAGGACGGCTGTACCGGGCCACGGTCCAGCAGGGTTCACCGGAGGCGTGGCCCAGGGACCGACAGTTGGTGGTACCCTATCCGTTCCGGACGGAGTTGTTGCGGATCGCACATGAGATTCCGATGGCCGGACACCTAGGGATCGCTAAGACCAAGGCCAGGTTAAACCAGCATTTCTACTGGCCAAAAATGGGGGCCGATGTGGCTGCCTACTGCCGTTCGTGTGAAACCTGTCAGAGAGTGGGGAAGGCGGGGCCACGCCCCAAAGCCCCACTGGTATCTCTGCCAATCATCGATGAGCCTTTCAGGAGGGTGGCTGTGGATCTGGTCGGCCCGCTGGCCATCCCCAGCAGCTCCGGGAAACGCTTCATACTGACGGTAGTGGACTATGCCACCCGGTACCCAGAAGCAGTGGCCTTGTCGTCCATTCGGGCTGACAAGGTGGCCACCGCATTGCTGGAGATTTTCTCCCGAGTGGGTTTTCCCCAGGAAATGCTCACTGACCGGGGGACCCAATTCATGTCCCAGCTGATGGAGGCCCTCTGTAAGCAAGTCCAGGTGCGACATCTGGTGGCCAGCCCGTACCATCCACAGACCAATGGCCTGTGCGAGCGGTTCAATGGCACCTTAAAGCAGATGCTTAAGATGTTGGTCGACTCCCATGGGCGTGACTGGGAGCGGTATCTCCCACACCTGTTATTTGCTTACCGGGAGGTTCCACAGGCCTCAACAGGATTCTCACCGTTTGAGCTCCTGTACGGGCGACGTGTGCGGGGCCCCCTGGCTCTGGTGAAAGAGGCTTGGGAAGGGGATTTGGCCACCCCTGGAGTGTCGGTTATCGAGTATGTCATGCGCTTCCGGGACAAAATGCAGGCCTTGACGCAACTGGTACACGACAATATGGCTCAAGCCCAGGCCGATCAGAAGCGTTGGTACGACCAGAACGCTTGTGAGAGGACCTACCAAGTGGGTCAAGAGGTGTGGGTACTGGTCCCCGTACCACAGGACAAGCCTCAGGCAGCCTGGGAGGGCCCATACCTCGTGTACCAGCAGCTCAACCCTGTGACGTACCTGGTCACCCTGGACCCTGCCCGTGGAAGGCGGAAGCCCTTCCATGTGAACATGATGAAGGCACATCATGAGCGGGAGGCATGTGCGCTCCCCGTGTGCAACCTGCCCGAGGAGGGAGAAGCGGAAACCCTCTTGGATATGCTAGCCCAGGTTAGGGCAGGCGGATCCATTGAGGATGTGGAGGTAGGCCACCAGCTCTTGGAAGACCAACGGTCCCAGCTGTGGGCCACCCTCCTCCCCTTCCGGGGGTTGTTTACCAACCAGCCCGGAAGGACTGACTTGGCTGTCCATCACGTGGACACTGGGGATCATCCCCCGATCCGGCGTTCAGCATATCGGGTTTCCCAGGAGGTGCAGCAACACATGCGCCAGGAGATTGACGAGATGCTGAAGCTGGGGGTGATCCAGGCATCCAACAGCGCTTGGGCCTCGCCTGTAGTCCTCGTCCCTAAGAAGGACCGAACCACGCGGTTCTGCGTGGACTACAGGGGGCTCAATGCTGTCACGGTCGCCGATGCGTACCCAATGCCACGCATCGATGACCTGCTCGATCAGTTGGCCGGGGCTCAGTACCTGACCATCATGGATCTGAGCCGGGGATATTGGCAGATCCCCCTGACTCGCAAGGCCAGGGAACGCTCTGCCTTTATTACCCCATTTGGACTGTACGAGTCCACGGTGATGCCATTCGGGATGAGGAATGCCCCTGCCACTTTCCAGCGGATGGTCAACACCCTGCTCAAGGGACTTGAAGGGTACGCGGCCGCGTACCTGGATGACATTGCCGTCTTCAGTCCCACCTGGGAGGACCACCTAGAGCATCTAGCACAGGTGCTCAGGCGGATCCACCGGGCAGGTTTGACCATCAAGCCGGGAAAGTGTCAGCTGGCCATGAGCGAGGTCCAGTACCTCGGTCACCGGGTAGGCGGGAGAACACTGAAGCCCGAGCCTGAGAAAGTGGAAGCCATCGCATCCTGGCCCACCCCCAGGACCAAGAAGCAGGTGATGTCCTTCTTGGGGACCGCTGGGTACTATAGGAGGTTTGTTCCATGCTATAGTAGCCTGGCAAAGCCCTTGACGGACCTCACCAAGAAGAAGCTGCCCTCTGCAGTCGATTGGACAATGGACTGCGAGACAGCCTTCCGGGCCCTAAAGGACGCCCTGTCCAGCCCGCCCGTGCTACAGGCAGCCGACTTCACGCGGCCGTTTGTAGTACAGACCGACGCCAGTGACTTCGGCCTCGGTGCGGTGCTCAGCCAGGTGGACTCTGCGAGCCAAGAGCACCCAGTCTTGTACCTGAGCAGGAAGCTGTTACCAAGGGAAGTTGCCTATTCCACGATGGAGAAGGAGTGCCTGGCCATAGTGTGGGCCCTGCAGCGTCTGCAACCCTATCTATACGGGCGCCACTTCATCGTGGAGACGGACCACAATCCCCTCAGCTGGTTGCACACCGTCTCTGGGACGAATGGGCGATTGTTGCGATGGAGCCTTGCGCTCCAGCAATACAACTTCACCATTCGCCACAAAAGGGGCCGTGACCACGGTAACGCAGACGGGCTGTCCCGACAAGGAGAGGTCGCGGACGGGCGCACGGGGGAACACCGGAGTGTGCTGCCCCCTAGCGCCCTCAAAAGGGGGGAGGTGTGAGGTAAATCCGGAGATATGACGATAAATCATGACATTCAAGTCATGTCAGGAAGCCCTCTCCTGGTGTCACCCCCCCCCCCTTCCCTTCACACAACTGGTTTAGCAACAAATCCATGGCCATGTCCTGTGATATGGAAATGAGGTGGCTTAGGGACAATGGACACAGGATGACTCCCTGCCGTCACCCTGTAGTGGGGGCTGCTAGCTAGTTAGCAAGGCTATGGAAATAGCCAGACAGAACGACTCCAGTAAAAAATGGTTCATATCTCGCAAGCCATATTTCCGATAAATATGGCAACCATAAAAATGGTGTCTCCGCATGTGGACGATACCGGCACACCCTTTTTATGGGAGCAGGACATTGGGAAATGCCCCAGGCGTGATATCAGCCAATGGGGAACTGGCAGACAGGTCATGAGTCCCCTCGTTCTGTAGGTAAATTCATAACTGTCACAATGAGAGCATTGGCGTCCGCCTACGACGCTCCCAGGCAAAGTTATGGCCAATATCCCCTTGGCTGGATAATTCTGATCCATGCAGGGGGAGTGGCAGTGCTTCCCTGTGAGGTCACTAAGGTAGGAGGGGACCTGGATCTGCCCAGGTTGATAACCCTACTTCGGCCATTTTCCAGCGTTCTTCTGCTCGGGGGCCTGGTTGGGAAAGACCTGTGAGGGAGTTCCTGGAAACCTGGTCTACAGCGCCCCCCTGTGGCCAGACGCAACAAGGTAACTGCTGGAACTGTGTATGCCTGTTTGTAACCCATGCTTTGATTGTAACTGTACTCTGACATAACTGTATATTCTGTAGATTCCCTATTGTATATATTGTAGTTTCTAGTGTGCTTTAGGCGATTAAATTATATAATTAATCTTGGGCTGTTCTGTTATCTCGATCTTGAATCCCACGTCTGTGTGTTCGGCTAATAGTTACCGTGAAGCGGTTGATGGCAGCGAGTTGTGCCAAGGATTATTGTGGGGAGGCCAGTGAGATTCGGGAAGATATTATATATTCCGCCCGCGGAGGTCGGGGGAATATATACCCTACTCTCACCGGGGACCCTTCAATAATCGGCATAAGTAGTATAGCGGCCTCCTTGCTTATTGTCGGGCAATTCCATAATTGGCCTGACTATAAGAGGGGCGCTAGAGAGCGCGTCACGTGCTCTGTCTGTCGGTCGGGAGGTATAAAGTAGGGGTGACCCCCACTTGTTACCCCCCGATTGTGACGTACTGGTAGCCAGCGCGGGGGATTTCTGAGTGACCCCCCCCGGTGGTTTGTGACAGCAAGGTGTTAGGGGACAGATATATACAGGGTGTATATACAGTACATGTATATAGTGGGGTGTTATATAGGGGACAGATATATACAGGGTGTTATATACAGTACATGTATATAGTGGGGTGTTATATAGGGGACAGATATATACCGGGTGTTATATACAGTGCATGTATATAGCAAGGTGTTAGGGGACAGATACATACAGGGTGTATATACAGTACATGCATATAGTGGGGTGTTATATAGGGGACAGATATATACAGGGTGTTATATATAGTACATGTATATAGTGGGGTGTTATATAGGGGACAGATATATACAGGGTGTTATATACAGTACATGTATATAGTGGGGTGTTATATAGGGGACAGATATATACAGGGTGTTAGATACAGTACATGTGTATAGTGGGGTGTTATATAGGGGACAGATATATATACAGGGTGTTAGATACAGTACATGTATATAGTGGGGTGTTATATAGGGGACAGATATATACAGGGTATTATATACAGAGAAACAAATGGTATAGCTCCAATGTGATAAAATATTAAATTTTATTGAAAAATCATTAAATCAAGACATAATAAAACAAACAACATTCTCAGCACGTCCCCTGAGGAAGAGGGTGAAACGCGCGTTGGGACAGGCAGGTGTGGCGGTATCCTTCATACTGGTCAGTATACAGTTGGTTTTTCCATTCATTAGGATCATTGCATCCGTGAAGGTGATTTATTGGTTTAAACTCCAGCAAGTGTGTGAGAGTACCCTAGCTTAATTAAAAGCAGGGTTTGAATATCATCACCAACTATTGACCTACATAAGAATTGAAAAACTCTACATTTATTTTATATGATGTTAGCATTCCGAGGGCTGTACCACCTCTGAGGGTGATTGACTGTTGAAACCCCAGAAGTGATCTGTGTACATTCTCCCCTAGGGAATTGTGTTGTTATATTAGTGTTGTATACATGCTAACGTATAATGTGATTGTTTCATGTACTACATTTTTTCATGCATGATACCGGTCCACCTTCTATTGAGGATTTACTGCTGAGAATGTTGTTTGTTTTATTATGTCTTGATTTTATGATTTTTCAATAAAATTTAATATTTTATCACATTGGAGTCATACCATTTGTTTCTCTGGCTTAAAATTGATATAATGGTTATCCAACCTATGTTGTCTTGCTTGATCTGAGGGTATTATATACAGTACAGGTATATAGTGGGGTGTTATATAGGGGACAGATATATACAGGGTGTTATATAGGGGACAGATATATACAGAGTGTTATATAGGGGACAGATATATACAGGGTGTTATATACAGTACAGGTATATAGTGGGGTGTTATATAAGGGACAGATATATACAGGGTGTTATATAGGGGACAGATATATACAGGGTGTTATATTGGGGACAGATATATACAGGGTGTTATATAGGGGACATATATATATATATATATATATATATATATACAGGGTGTTATATAGGGGACAGATATATACAGGGTGTTATATACAGTACAGGTATATAGTGGGGTGTTATATAGGGGACAGATATATACAGGGTGTTATATAGGGGACAGATATATACAGGGTGTTATATAGGGGACAGGTATATACAGGGTGTTATATAGGGGACAGATATATACAGGGTGTTATATACAGTACAGGTATATAGTGGGGTGTTATATAGGGGACAGATATATACAGGGTGTTATATAGGGGACAGATATATACAGGGTGTTATATAGGGGACATATATATATATATATATATATAGGGTGTTATATAGGGGACAGATATATACAGGGTGTTATATACAGTACAGGTATATAGTGGGGTGTTATATAGGGGACAGATATATACAGGGTGTTATATAGGGGACAGATATATACAGGGTGTTATATAGGGGACAGGTATATACAGGGTGTTATATAGGGGACAGATATATACAGGGTGTTATATACAGTACAGGTATATAGTGGGGTGTTATATAGGGGACAGATATATACAGGGTGTTATATAGGGGACAGATATATACAGGGTGTTATATAGGGGACATATATATATATATATATATATATATACAGGGTGTTATATAGGGGACAGATATATACAGGGTGTTATATACAGTACAGGTATATAGTGGGGTGTTATATAGGGGACAGATATATACAGGGTGTTATATATTGTACATGTATATAGTGGGGTGTTATATAGGGGACAGATATATACAGGGTGTTAGATACAGTACATGTGTATAGTGGGGTGTTATATAGGGGACAGATATATATACAGGGTGTTAGATACAGTACATGTATATAGTGGGGTGTTATATAGGGGACAGATATATACAGGGTATTATATACAGAGAAACAAATGGTATAGCTCCAATGTGATAAAATATTAAATTTTATTGAAAAATCATTAAATCAAGACATAATAAAACAAACAACATTCTCAGCACGTCCCCTGAGGAAGAGGGTGAAACGCGCGTTGGGACAGGCAGGTGTGGCGGTATCCTTCATACTGGTCAGTATACAGTTGGTTTTTCCATTCATTAGGATCATTGCATCCGTGAAGGTGATTTATTGGTTTAAACTCCAGCAAGTGTGTGAGAGTACCCTAGCTTAATTAAAAGCAGGGTTTGAATATCATCACCAACTATTGACCTACATAAGAATTGAAACACTCTACATTTATTTTATATGATGTTAGCATTCCGAGGGCTGTACCACCTCTGAGGGTGATTGACTGTTGAAACCCCAGAAGTGATCTGTGTACATTCTCCCCTAGGGAATTGTGTTGTTATATTAGTGTTGTATACATGCTAACGTATAATGTGATTGTTTCATGTACTACATTTTTTCATGCATGATACCGGTCCACCTTCTATTGAGGATTTACTGCTGAGAATGTTGTTTGTTTTATTATGTCTTGATTTTATGATTTTTCAATAAAATTTAATATTTTATCACATTGGAGTCATACCATTTGTTTCTCTGGCTTAAAATTGATATAATGGTTATCCAACCTATGTTGTCTTGCTTGATCTGAGGGTATTATATACAGTACAGGTATATAGTGGGGTGTTATATAGGGGACAGATATATACAGGGTGTTATATAGGGGACAGATATATACAGAGTGTTATATAGGGGACAGATATATACAGGGTGTTATATACAGTACAGGTATATAGTGGGGTGTTATATAGGGGACAGATATATACAGGGTGTTATATAGGGGACAGATATATACAGGGTGTTATATTGGGGACAGATATATACAGGGTGTTATATAGGGGACATATATATATATATATATATATATATATATATATATACAGGGTGTTATATAGGGGACAGATATATACAGGGTGTTATATACAGTACAGGTATATAGTGGGGTGTTATATAGGGGACAGATATATACAGGGTGTTATATAGGGGACAGATATATACAGGGTGTTATATAGGGGACAGGTATATACAGGGTGTTATATAGGGGACAGATATATACAGGGTGTTATATACAGTACAGGTATATAGTGGGGTGTTATATAGGGGACAGATATATACAGGGTGTTATATAGGGGACAGATATATACAGGGTGTTATATAGGGGACATATATATATATATATATATATATATATATATATATATATACAGGGTGTTATATAGGGGACAGATATATACAGGGTGTTATATACAGTACAGGTATATAGTGGGGTGTTATATAGGGGACAGATATATACAGGGTGTTATATAGGGGACAGATATATACAGGGTGTTATATAGGGGACAGGTATATACAGGGTGTTATATAGGGGACAGATATATACAGGGTGTTATATACAGTACAGGTATATAGTGGGGTGTTATATAGGGGACAGATATATACAGGGTGTTATATAGGGGACAGATATATACAGGGTGTTATATAGGGGACATATATATATATATATATATATATATATACAGGGTGTTATATAGGGGACAGATATATACAGGGTGTTATATACAGTACAGGTATATAGTGGGGTGTTATATAGGGGACAGATATATACAGGGTGTTATATAGGGCACAGATATATACAGGGTGTTATATACAGTACAGGTATATAGTGGGGTGTTATATAGGGGACAGATATATACAGGGTGTTATATACAGTACAGGTATATAGTGGGGTGTTATATAGGGGACAGATATATACAGGGTGTTATATACAGTACAGGTATATAGTGGGGTGTTATATAGGGGACAGATATATACAGGGTGTTATATACGGGACAGATATATACAGGGTGTTATATACAGTACAGGTATATAGTGGGGTGTTATATAGGGGACAGATATATACAGGGTGTTATATACAGTACAGGTATATAGTGGGGTGTTATATAGGGGACAGATATATACAGGGTGTTATATACAGTACAGGTATATAGTGGGGTGTTATATAGGGGACAGATATATACAGGGTGTTATATACGGGACAGATATATACAGGGTGTTATATACAGTACAGGTATATAGTGGGGTGTTATATAGGGGACAGATATATACAGGGTGTTATATACGGGACAGATATATACAGGGTGTTATATACAGTACAGGTATATAGTGGGGTGTTATATAGGGGACAGATATATACAGGGTGTTATATACGGGACAGATATATACAGGGTGTTATATACAGTACAGGTATATAGTGGGGTGTTATATAGGGGACAGATATATACAGGGTGTTATATACAGTACAGGTATATAGTGGGGTGTTATATAGGGGACAGATATATACAGGGTGTTATATACAGTACATGTATATAGTGGGGTGTTATATAGGGGACAGATATATACAGGGTGTTATATACAGTACATGTATATAGTGGGGTGTTATATAGGGGACAGATATATACCGGGTGTTATATACAGTGCATGTATATAGCAAGGTGTTAGGGGACAGATACATACAGGGTGTATATACAGTACATGCATATAGTGGGGTGTTATATAGGGGACAGATATATACAGGGTGTTATATATAGTACATGTATATAGTGGGGTGTTATATAGGGGACAGATATATACAGGGTGTTATATACAGTACATGTATATAGTGGGGTGTTATATAGGGGACAGATATATACAGGGTGTTAGATACAGTACATGTGTATAGTGGGGTGTTATATAGGGGACAGATATATATACAGGGTGTTAGATACAGTACATGTATATAGTGGGGTGTTATATAGGGGACAGATATATACAGGGTATTATATACAGAGAAACAAATGGTATAGCTCCAATGTGATAAAATATTAAATTTTATTGAAAAATCATTAAATCAAGACATAATAAAACAAACAACATTCTCAGCACGTCCCCTGAGGAAGAGGGTGAAACGCGCGTTGGGACAGGCAGGTGTGGCGGTATCCTTCATACTGGTCAGTATACAGTTGGTTTTTCCATTCATTAGGATCATTGCATCCGTGAAGGTGATTTATTGGTTTAAACTCCAGCAAGTGTGTGAGAGTACCCTAGCTTAATTAAAAGCAGGGTTTGAATATCATCACCAACTATTGACCTACATAAGAATTGAAAAACTCTACATTTATTTTATATGATGTTAGCATTCCGAGGGCTGTACCACCTCTGAGGGTGATTGACTGTTGAAACCCCAGAAGTGATCTGTGTACATTCTCCCCTAGGGAATTGTGTTGTTATATTAGTGTTGTATACATGCTAACGTATAATGTGATTGTTTCATGTACTACATTTTTTCATGCATGATACCGGTCCACCTTCTATTGAGGATTTACTGCTGAGAATGTTGTTTGTTTTATTATGTCTTGATTTTATGATTTTTCAATAAAATTTAATATTTTATCACATTGGAGTCATACCATTTGTTTCTCTGGCTTAAAATTGATATAATGGTTATCCAACCTATGTTGTCTTGCTTGATCTGAGGGTATTATATACAGTACAGGTATATAGTGGGGTGTTATATAGGGGACAGATATATACAGGGTGTTATATAGGGGACAGATATATACAGAGTGTTATATAGGGGACAGATATATACAGGGTGTTATATACAGTACAGGTATATAGTGGGGTGTTATATAAGGGACAGATATATACAGGGTGTTATATAGGGGACAGATATATACAGGGTGTTATATTGGGGACAGATATATACAGGGTGTTATATAGGGGACATATATATATATATATATATATATATATACAGGGTGTTATATAGGGGACAGATATATACAGGGTGTTATATACAGTACAGGTATATAGTGGGGTGTTATATAGGGGACAGATATATACAGGGTGTTATATAGGGGACAGATATATACAGGGTGTTATATAGGGGACAGGTATATACAGGGTGTTATATAGGGGACAGATATATACAGGGTGTTATATACAGTACAGGTATATAGTGGGGTGTTATATAGGGGACAGATATATACAGGGTGTTATATAGGGGACAGATATATACAGGGTGTTATATAGGGGACATATATATATATATATATATATATAGGGTGTTATATAGGGGACAGATATATACAGGGTGTTATATACAGTACAGGTATATAGTGGGGTGTTATATAGGGGACAGATATATACAGGGTGTTATATAGGGGACAGATATATACAGGGTGTTATATAGGGGACAGGTATATACAGGGTGTTATATAGGGGACAGATATATACAGGGTGTTATATACAGTACAGGTATATAGTGGGGTGTTATATAGGGGACAGATATATACAGGGTGTTATATAGGGGACAGATATATACAGGGTGTTATATAGGGGACATATATATATATATATATATATATATACAGGGTGTTA
The DNA here is from genome assembly GCF_048569485.1 of Anomaloglossus baeobatrachus. Taxonomy (NCBI): domain Eukaryota; kingdom Metazoa; phylum Chordata; class Amphibia; order Anura; family Aromobatidae; genus Anomaloglossus; species Anomaloglossus baeobatrachus. Next base: position 592,274,481 of record NC_134357.1, on the reverse strand, counting down.
TATAGGGGACAGATATATACAGGGTGTTATATACAGTACAGGTATATAGTGGGGTGTTATATAGGGGACAGATATATACAGGGTGTTATATATTGTACATGTATATAGTGGGGTGTTATATAGGGGACAGATATATACAGGGTGTTAGATACAGTACATGTGTATAGTGGGGTGTTATATAGGGGACAGATATATATACAGGGTGTTAGATACAGTACATGTATATAGTGGGGTGTTATATAGGGGACAGATATATACAGGGTATTATATACAGAGAAACAAATGGTATAGCTCCAATGTGATAAAATATTAAATTTTATTGAAAAATCATTAAATCAAGACATAATAAAACAAACAACATTCTCAGCACGTCCCCTGAGGAAGAGGGTGAAACGCGCGTTGGGACAGGCAGGTGTGGCGGTATCCTTCATACTGGTCAGTATACAGTTGGTTTTTCCATTCATTAGGATCATTGCATCCGTGAAGGTGATTTATTGGTTTAAACTCCAGCAAGTGTGTGAGAGTACCCTAGCTTAATTAAAAGCAGGGTTTGAATATCATCACCAACTATTGACCTACATAAGAATTGAAACACTCTACATTTATTTTATATGATGTTAGCATTCCGAGGGCTGTACCACCTCTGAGGGTGATTGACTGTTGAAACCCCAGAAGTGATCTGTGTACATTCTCCCCTAGGGAATTGTGTTGTTATATTAGTGTTGTATACATGCTAACGTATAATGTGATTGTTTCATGTACTACATTTTTTCATGCATGATACCGGTCCACCTTCTATTGAGGATTTACTGCTGAGAATGTTGTTTGTTTTATTATGTCTTGATTTTATGATTTTTCAATAAAATTTAATATTTTATCACATTGGAGTCATACCATTTGTTTCTCTGGCTTAAAATTGATATAATGGTTATCCAACCTATGTTGTCTTGCTTGATCTGAGGGTATTATATACAGTACAGGTATATAGTGGGGTGTTATATAGGGGACAGATATATACAGGGTGTTATATAGGGGACAGATATATACAGAGTGTTATATAGGGGACAGATATATACAGGGTGTTATATACAGTACAGGTATATAGTGGGGTGTTATATAGGGGACAGATATATACAGGGTGTTATATAGGGGACAGATATATACAGGGTGTTATATTGGGGACAGATATATACAGGGTGTTATATAGGGGACATATATATATATATATATATATATATACAGGGTGTTATATAGGGGACAGATATATACAGGGTGTTATATACAGTACAGGTATATAGTGGGGTGTTATATAGGGGACAGATATATACAGGGTGTTATATAGGGGACAGATATATACAGGGTGTTATATAGGGGACAGGTATATACAGGGTGTTATATAGGGGACAGATATATACAGGGTGTTATATACAGTACAGGTATATAGTGGGGTGTTATATAGGGGACAGATATATACAGGGTGTTATATAGGGGACAGATATATACAGGGTGTTATATAGGGGACATATATATATATATATATATATATATATATATATATACAGGGTGTTATATAGGGGACAGATATATACAGGGTGTTATATACAGTACAGGTATATAGTGGGGTGTTATATAGGGGACAGATATATACAGGGTGTTATATAGGGGACAGATATATACAGGGTGTTATATAGGGGACAGGTATATACAGGGTGTTATATAGGGGACAGATATATACAGGGTGTTATATACAGTACAGGTATATAGTGGGGTGTTATATAGGGGACAGATATATACAGGGTGTTATATAGGGGACAGATATATACAGGGTGTTATATAGGGGACATATATATATATATATATATATATATATATATATATATATATATATATACAGGGTGTTATATAGGGGACAGATATATACAGGGTGTTATATACAGTACAGGTATATAGTGGGGTGTTATATAGGGGACAGATATATACAGGGTGTTATATAGGGCACAGATATATACAGGGTGTTATATACAGTACAGGTATATAGTGGGGTGTTATATAGGGGACAGATATATACAGGGTGTTATATACAGTACAGGTATATAGTGGGGTGTTATATAGGGGACAGATATATACAGGGTGTTATATACAGTACAGGTATATAGTGGGGTGTTATATAGGGGACAGATATATACAGGGTGTTATATACGGGACAGATATATACAGGGTGTTATATACAGTACAGGTATATAGTGGGGTGTTATATAGGGGACAGATATATACAGGGTGTTATATACAGTACAGGTATATAGTGGGGTGTTATATAGGGGACAGATATATACAGGGTGTTATATACAGTACAGGTATATAGTGGGGTGTTATATAGGGGACAGATATATACAGGGTGTTATATACGGGACAGATATATACAGGGTGTTATATACAGTACAGGTATATAGTGGGGTGTTATATAGGGGACAGATATATACAGGGTGTTATATACGGGACAGATATATACAGGGTGTTATATACAGTACAGGTATATAGTGGGGTGTTATATAGGGGACAGATATATACAGGGTGTTATATACGGGACAGATATATACAGGGTGTTATATACAGTACAGGTATATAGTGGGGTGTTATATAGGGGACAGATATATACAGGGTGTTATATACAGTACAGGTATATAGTGGGGTGTTATATAGGGGACAGATATATACAGGGTGTTATATACGGGACAGATATATACAGGGTGTTATATACGGGACAGCTGTAGGTCACATGACCAGTGCTGACGTCAGAGATCCGCCCATTGCAGTTGGCAGCACTCCTATAAATAGAGCCTTCATGTCTCCGGCGATTGACAGGTTTTTCATCCAATCACTTGACACCTGCTGACCCACATTTAAGAACACGTTGATCCATTGGTTCTTTTCTAACCAATCAGTGTCCATGAATTACTTTGCCTTGCGACGTTCCTTCTCCGCCTTCATGACTGACAGCTTCTTCTTCCAATCGATGGGCAGCGTTTCTAAATCCTCGATTCGTCATTGGCTGACAGGTTTCATAGTGCCCGCCTCTTGCACTTAGAATGGCGGAGACTCCATATAAATAATCTACCTGACAGGCGACGTCTGAAGTGAAGTCCGTCGCTGGGAGAGGGGCAGGCAGAGTGGCGCGCAGCCCCGGACAGCGGAGTCACCTCGGTAAGCTGTGCGCGGGAGACGGGCTGAGGTAGAAGCGCGGCCGGCGGGGCTCCGTGTGACGTATGCGGCTGACCGGGGCCTGTGCCTGACCTGTGTGACCGACGGTACTGACAGCGGCTGCGGCCTTCCGGGTGCGAGTGAGGGCCCGAGGCCTGTGTGGTGTGAGGCGAGCGTCACCGCCCGAGTGTGGGGGTCTGAGGCCTGTGAGGGCCCAAGGCCTGTGAGGTGAGCGTCACCGCCCTGACAGACGGGCCCGAGTGTGAGGGCCGGAGGTCCCCGAGTGTGAGGGCCCGGGGCCTGCGGGGAGCGAGCGTCACCGCCCGAGTGTGGGGGTCTGAGGCCTGTGAGGAGCGAGCGTCCCCGAGTGTGAGGGCCCGGGGCCTGCGGGGAGCGAGCGTCAGTCCAGAGCTGAGGAGGCGGTCGGGCCCGTACGTGGCTGTCGGGCTGAGTTGTGAGCTGCGGCCCCACCTGACGGACGAGGGTCTGAATGTGGCTGGCCATGTATGGCCGTGAGGGGCCCGTACGGGGAGCGGGGCCCGTGTGTCGCAGTCACAGGTGCATATATGATGTGAGTCTGCCGGGCCCGTAGGTGAGTTGTGAACCTTTGGGCCCACTTGACGGGCGAAGGCCTGAATGTGGCTGTCAGGGCCCCATATGTGTAACGCGGGGGCCTGTATGTGGCTGTTAGGGGCCCATATGTGTAACGCGGGGGCCTGTATGTGGCTGTCAGGGGCCCATATGTGTAACGCGGGGGCCCATATGTGTAACGCGGGGGCCTGTATGTGGCTGTCAGGGGCCCATATGTGTAACGCAGGGCCTGTATGTGGCTGTTAGGGGCCCATATGTGTAACGCAGGGCCTGTATGTGGCTGTTAGGGGCCCATATGTGTAACGCGGGGGCCTGTATGTGGCTGTCAGGGGCCCATATGTGTAACGCAGGGCCTGTATGTGGCTGTTAGGGGCCCATATGTGTAACGCAGGGCCTGTATGTGGCTGTTAGGGGCCCATATGTGTAACGCGGGGGCCTGTATGTGGCTGTTAGGGGCCCATATGTGTAACGCAGGGCCTGTATGTGGCTGTCAGGGGCCCATATGTGTAACGCAGGGCCTGTATGTGGCTGTCAGGGGCCCATATGTGTAACGCGGGGGCCTGTATGTGGCTGTTAGGGGCCCATATGTGTAACGCGGGGGCCTGTATGTGGCTGTCAGGGGCCCATATGTGTAACGCAGGGCCTGTATGTGGCTGTTAGGGGCCCATATGTGTAACGCGAGCCTGTGGGGCCTGTATGTGGCTGTCAGGGCCCCATATGTGTAACACGGGGGCCTGTATGTGAGGTGTGAGCCTGCGGGGCCTGTATGTGGCTGTCAGGGCCCCATATGTGTAACGCGGGGGCCTGTATGTGGCTGTCAGGGGCCCATATGTGTAACGCGGGGGCCTGTATGTGGCTGTCAGGGGCCCATATGTGTAATGCGGGGGCCTGTATGTGGCTGTCAGGGGCCCATATGTGTAACGCGGGGGCCTGTATGTGGCTGTCAGGGGCCCATATGAGGTGTGGGGCTGGTAGGTGCCACACACATGGCCCCTACCAGCCCCACACCTCTCATATAGGCACCTGACAGCCACATACAGGCCCCGGAGGCTCACATATGGGCCCTATGTGAGTCTGTGGGGCTCGTATGAGGAGCAGGGCCCGTATGTGAGCGAGGGTCTGTTGCCGACAAGGGTCTATTTGTTGTGAGTGACACAGGCAGGCCTGTGTGTGTGGTGGGGGAGGGGGTTCTTATGTGATTTCTGGCTACAAGGGGCCCCATATGTGACTTTGGTTCTTCCTGTGATGTGACTCTGTGGGCCCACATATGGCTGACGGAGGAGGGGGGGGGGGCATATGTCATGTATTGGGGGGCTGCTGTTACCAGTACCGCCCCAATATGTGTAAGAAATCGGGGGCCCTTATGTTGTGATCTTCCAGGAGCCCATGTATGTGATATTGGCCCCTGTAATGTGCAGGGGCCCGTATGATTGTTCTTGAGGGCTTTGTTTGGGCCCCTACACCTCCCATGCAGAGGAGCAGCTCCCTGTAGTATGGTCGGGGCCCATATGGTACTGACAGTCCAGAGTCTGTCACCAGCCTCCTCCTACCCATGATTGTGTTCATGCACCTGATGCCTGGCGTGTAGCGGTGAGGGTCCGTACGTTGCATCCGGGGCACAGTGGGGGTCGGGCAGTGGTGGGTGTCCCCGGCTCTGGCCTGGTATCAGGAGACGGTGCAGTAATAGTTACATGTTACATAACTCAGTGATATAAACACACCGCCACCTAGAGGCCAGCAGCGGTATCGTGCACTTGGCTTATCCCACCAGTGTCAGTAATCTCTGGTACTGGGTGTCATATAATGCAGGAGGGGCAGAGCTGGCAGCCATAGTGTCTGCTACTTCCACTATACGTAAGCTGGCACTGTACACCCCGGCGTGCAGTATACACATGGCACTGCGTATCCTGTATAACGCATCACCAGGCACCCTATAACACCATGCACAACACATAGCCTGACACTGGGGGCACCCTACACCCTGACACTGGACCTCTGCTATAGAGCCTGGCACAGGGCACACCCTATAGCCTGGCACTGGGCTTCTGTATATCCTGGGAGCAGGCGCTTGCTATATACCCTGGCACAGAGCGCACTCTAAAGCCCAACAGCATACTCTTACTATATACCCCATCACTGGGCACACTCTATCCTTGGCAGTGGGCTCTTGCTATGTACCCCGGTTGGGACCCGTGATATCCAGTCAGTGGGCTCTTGCAAAGTACCCTGGCACTGGGGTCACTCATATCTTGATGGTTGGGTCTCTTGCTATATATCCTGGCACACTGGGCGTGCTATATATCCTGGCACACTGGGGGTACCCTATATCCTGGCATCAGGCTGCTATATATCCTGGCACACTGGGGGTACCCTATATCCTGGCATCAGGCTGCTATATATCCTGGCACACTGGGGGTACCCTATATCCTGGCATCAGGCTGCTATATATCCTGGCACACTGGGCATACCCTATAGCTTGGCACCTCCTTCTTGCTATATATCCTGGCACACTGGGGGTACACTATATCCTGGCACCAGGCTGCTATATATCCTGGCACACTGGGGGTACCCTATATCCTGGCATCGGGCTGCTATATATCCTGGCACACTGGGGGTACCCTATATCCTGGCATCAGGCTGCTATATATCCTGGCACACTGGGCGTACCCTATATCTTGGCACCTCCTTCTTGCTATATATCCTGGCACACTGGGGGTACCCTATATCCTGGCACCAGGCTGCTATATATCCTGGCACACTGGGGGTACCCTATATCCTGGCATCAGGCTGCTATATATCCTGGCACACTGGGCGTACCCTATATCTTGGCACCTCCTTCTTGCTATATATCCTGGCACACTGGGGGTACCCTATATCCTGGCATCAGGCTGCTATATATCCTGGCACACTGGGGGTACCCTATATCCTGGCACCAGGCTGCTATATATCCTGGCACACTGGGGGTACCCTATATCCTGGCATCAGGCTGCTATATATCCTGGCACACTGGGCGTACCCTATATCTTGGCACCTCCTTCTTGCTATATATCCTGGCACACTGGGGGTACCCTATATCCTGGCATCAGGCTGCTATATATCCTGGCACACTGGGGGTACCCTATATCCTGGCACCAGGCTGCTATATATCCTGGCACACTGGGGGTACCCTATATCCTGGCATCAGGCTGCTATATATCCTGGCACACTGGGCGTACCCTATATCTTGGCACCTCCTTCTTGCTATATATCCTGGCACACTGGGGGTACCCTATATCCTGGCATCAGGCTGCTATATATCCTGGCACACTGGGGGTACCCTATATCCTGGCACCAGGCTGCTATATATCCTGGCACACTGGGGGTACCCTATATCCTGGCACCAGGCTGCTATATATCCTGGCACACTGGGGGTACCCTATATCCTGGCACCAGGCTGCTATATATCCTGGCACACTGGGGGTACCCTATATCCTGGCATCTGCCTCTTGCTATATATCCTGGCACACTGGGCGCACCCTATATGCTGGCACACTGGGGGTACACTATGTCCTGGCACCGGGGCTTTTGCTATATGGCCTGGCACCCTTGCACCAGGGGTATCCTGGCACACTGGGGGTATCCTATATCCCGGCACCAGGCTCTTGCTGTGCACCCTGGCACTGGGCACCGGGCTGTGCTCGGCTCTGTTGTTTCCTACCTGTTTTGCTTGCGTTAGACTTTCTGCAGCCAGATCCTTCTCTGTGCCCCTGGGGTGTTGTACGGAGCCCGCCTCCCCCCATCTGATGTTTTGGAGGCCGCTTTGGGCGTGTTCCAGTCGGCTCTATATAATTTGACATGTTTTATTAAATACCTTTCAGTTGTGCTCTCCATTCTCCACCCCACCCTGCTGATCCAAGCAAATGTTTAAAGGTCGCCGTATAACGTCTCGTAGATTGTGTTACACGGAGGAGCCCGGGGCTGTGCGGTTATCAGAGCAGGATCTAGCAGAGTCAGGCGTGTTCAGCGTTCTCTCGTAGGCCCGATCCCACAAATCCCGGCTGTGCGGTTATCAGAGCAGGATCTAGCAGTCAGGCGTGTTCAGCGTTCTCTCGTAGGCCCGATCCCACAAATCCCGGCTGTGCGGTTATCAGAGCAGGATCTAGCAGAGTCAGGCGTGTTCAGCGTTCTCTCGTAGGCCCGATCCCACAAATCCCGGCTGTGCCGTTATCAGAGCAGGATCTAGCAGAGTCAGGCGTGTTCAGCGTTCTCTCGTAGGCCCGATCCCCGGTTGATGGCAGCTGCGTTCTGCGGCTCGGCCTGCTCCTCGCCATCCAGCCGGTTTTGCTTTTTCTGACCTGAAGTTGAGGGGTGAAAAATCCAACTAATCCCTATTTCTTTCCATTTTAGGAGTAAGCAGATTCTTCACTCTGCCATTTTGACGCCACCTTTGCCGGTCTTGAAGCTTACGACAGATATGCAGCTTGAAATCCAAGTAGCCCTGAATTTTATCATTTCCTATTTGTACAACAAGCTGCCCCGGCGACGAGTCAACATCTTCGGTGAAGAACTCGAAAGACTCCTGAAGAAGAAATATGAAGGCCACTGGTATCCGGACAAACCGTACAAAGGATCGGGGTACAGGTGCATTCACGTGGGAGAAAAGGTGGAGCCCGTCATAGAGCAAGCGGCCAACGAGAGCGGGCTGGACATCGAAGACATCCGCAGGAACCTTCCCCAGGACCTGAACGTGTGGATCGACCCCGCCGAGGTGTCCTACCAGATCGGGGAGAAGGGACAAGTCAAGGTTCTCTATGTTGACGACAACAACGAGAACGGAGCAGAGCTCGATAAGGAAATTAAGAACAGTTTTAACCCCGAGGCCCAGGCGTTCATGCCCATCACTGACCAAGCGTCGCCCGTCTCCAGCTCCCCGTCGCCCCCTTTTGGCGACTCCGCTGCCGTAAGCCCGACCTTTATGCCCAGAACGGCTCAGCCTTTAACCTTTACGACTGCCACTTTTGCTGCCACCAAGTTCGGATCTACTAAAATGAAGACCAACGCCCGTAACAAGCTGGCGCGCTCCTCCCCGACGCAGTTCGGGTTCGGCGTCAATAACTTGATAAAGCAGAGCGCCATGTCCTCGTCCATGCACTCTGTCTACAGCCTTGGCCTTACCAACCTCCCTCAGAAAACCTCTGCCCTCTCCCCCAACGCAAAGGAGTTTATCTTCCCCGGTGACCAAGGACGGTCCAGCATAAACTGCCCCAGCGACAGCGGCCTGGGCCCGCTGCCGTACAGCAACGCCTTTGACATGTTTACCGCGTACGGTGGCCTCAACGACAAGTCGCTGGTGGAAGGATTGAGCTTCAGCCTGAGCAACGTGCCCTACAGTAACCAGCAATTCCAGCCGGTCATGGCCAACTAACCCGCACCGGACTGCTAGATCCAAAGTATTGTACAAGCTGCATGAACCCAATGTGATTACTTTTATTTTTTTTTTAATTTTTTTTTTCCAGCTTGTAACCCTTGTACACGCAAGGTCGGTTGCAGAAGCACATGATTATATACTTTTTATTTTATTTTTTATTTTTTTTTTAAGCAAAAACTTAACCTTATGTTCACTACATATTTTTTTTGTATTTTAAGGAATATTGCCTCTTACAGTATTTGAAGCTATTTTTTTTCTAAAATATGGGTATGTATAACGTATGCATACGCAAACCCCCCCCCCCCTCCTCGTCCTCCTGCCTGAAAGGTGGGACGTGGTTAAAAAAAACTAATATATATTGTCTAAATGTATAAAGGGGGATTTTTTTTTCAGCTGTTTGTGTTTTATATCTAAATATATTTACATGACACATTTCAAGATTTTTACGGATCTGTGATTCCTTCAGCAGCTTTATGTAGATTTTTTTTTTTTTATTTCTGAAATTGTCTGACACCCGTTCAGAGGGGGGAAAAAGTTCAAAAAAAAAAAATATAAAAAAATGTATTCCTCGCCGTACCTTATAATATGGAGGGATACCTGTAATTTCAGAGTTGTATTTTCTGTTACAAAAAAAAATTCAGATTTTTGCTATATAAGATGGAGAGATGTAATTGTAATTTTTGTATCTAAATTGTGCAATACTTGATAAAAAAACAAACAAAAAAGAAATGTTAAAGTTATATGAAGTCAGTGTCTTACATGTTAAGAGCTGAGATAGTTTATATTTAGTTTGTATTAAAATTATTTTAAATTAAAGTAATCTTCATTTTGGTACTGACCCGCGTCTGCGTCACTCCCTTATTTCTCACCCCGCTTGCTGTTTATGCCGGGGACGGGTGGGGGACACAATGGCTGGATTTTGCAGACCGCCCGGGTCAGCACTCTTCTCGCTCTCGCTGCCTCTATTCGGGATTAATAGCGCGCTCAATAAAAACTGCTGATTACATTTTTAGATAACGGAGGTTTTATTTTAGGATTACAATTGCGGGGGGCGTGTAGAAAAATCAACAAAACAGGGAAAGTGTTTTGCATGTATTAAGGAAAATTGCAACATTTATAGGGGTCAAATAAAAAAATGTATGTAGTGTTAATAGTGAGCTGCAGTACTGGAGAATGGCCACTACAGTCTGTGGCACTGTTTGGACTTTAATAGGGGAGGATATGTGGTACAGGATCAAATGCCTTTGTAAAGTCCAGATAAATCCCATCAGCTGCATTATATCCAGATCTGTACTTACAGCCTCATAGAACCCAAATAGGTTGGTCAGACATGACTTATTTTTCATGAATCCATGCTGTCTGTCAGTTATAATCTATATAATATATTGTTGCAGGTCATCTAGTAAAATTTCCTCAAAATTTGCACAACCCTGATGTCAGACTTGACTAAATCCACCCACTTTCCTTTTCTTAAAATTAAAAATGTTTATCCTATATATTTTTAATTACTGACTAGGTTTGTGATGTCGGGTATTAGATGTTGAAACAGCAACCCCAGGGCTTGAGGCCAGGGGACATTACACATCTGGTATCAACCCCATATATTACCCGTTTGCCACTGCACCAGGGCATCGGGATGAGCTGGGACAAAGCACCAAAATTGGCACATCTAATGGATGCGCCACTTCGGGGGTGGCTGCGGCCTACTATTTTTAGGCTGGGAGTGTCCAATAACTGCAGACCTCCCTAGTCTGCTCATACCAGACCACTGCTGTCTGCTTTACCTTGGCTGGTGAACAAATTTGGGGGGGACCCTGTGTTTGTTTTAAATTTTAATTTAAAATAGCGTGGGGTGCCCTATGTTGTAGATTACTAGCCAAGGTGAAGCTGCCAGCTGTGGTCTGCAGGCTGCAACTGTCTGCTTTACCCAAGCTGGCTACAAAAAAAAATAGGGGGACCCCATTTTTTTTTTTTTCTTTGAGCTAAATACAAGTCTAAGCACACTTTAGTGCCACAAGAAAGGCACTAAAGGGTGCAGGATTACAAAATGCTGGGGAGTGGGACATTATATATCTTATCTATCCCTCCATTTATCCCTCTATCTTGATTAGTTATATTAGGGGGACTTTTAATTTTTACTTAAATGATTCCTGGAATCGTCAGTTCCTTTGTGAACATGGCTGAGAAGTGCCTGTTTAATATCTCAGCCTTTTCTTTGTCCTCTATTAGTAACTTTATACTTTACCATCCTTTTAATAACTTTTTTTTATTTCTAGAACTCCAATATATTCCACAGCACTTTACAGTTCAGAGGGGACATGTACAGACAACATGAGACATTACAGAATAACAATATTCAGGCACAAAGAGGTGTGAGGGCCCTGCTCGTAAGCTACAGTCTGAGGAAATAGGGGGCACAATAGGTGAATGGGGGGGAAGCTCATCATATATGGTCCAGCCATTGATTTAATATGGGATTGAGAACCAGCTGCGTGGACTGGTCACCGGCCAGAATCTATACAGGTACAGAATGTAAAAAAAAAGTACATGTAGGGGAAGGAACCAGAAGATCCAGGGACAAGAACTGGAAGTAAATATTATGAAGGGCAGAAAGGGACTAGCTAAGATGAGGGGGGGGGGGGGGGGTGATGGGCCGGTCTAAAGAAATGCGTTTCCTTCTGGTATTGATATCATCTAAAAAAAAAAAAAATTGATTTTAATGTCTTTGATATTATTGTTTCAGTAGCTAATTTTGTAGCTTGACCTTGTTTTTTTTTTTTTGTTTTTTTTCCTTCAATTTCCTACTGATCTCTACTCCTGCAATGCAATTACTGTATTCAGCCTTCAAGGTTTTGAATTATTTTGGGTTTAATATTAATTATTCTTAGTACAGTCTTATCCATAGGGGTTTCTCATTCCTGGACCTTTTATTACCAGAGAATATAAGGTGATTAGATTTGTTAATACAGGACTCTAGTAGTATATCCTTACTCCATTTATGTTTGGTATCCCCAGTTACCATAACATTGTCCCAATCCACACAATTAAGCTCTTCCCTTTAATTTTGTTTTATAGCAGTTATATTCTTGTATATAGGGGTAGTATTATAGTAATCTTGTATATAGGGGGCAGTGTTATAGTAGTTATATTCTTGTATATAGGGGGCAGTATTATAGTAATATTCTTGTACATAGGGGCAGTATTATAGTAGTAATATTCTTGTATATAGGGGCAGTATTATAGTAGTTATATTCTTGTATATAGGGGCAGTATTATAGTAGTTATATTCTTGTATATAGGGAGCAGTATTATAGTAGTTATATTCCTGTATATAGGGGCAGTATTATAGTAGTTATATTCCTGTATATAGGGGCAGTATTATAGTAGTTATATTCTTGTACATAGGGGCAGTATTATAGTAGTTATATTCTTATACATGGAGCAGTATTATAGTAGTTATATTCTTGTATACAGGGGCAGTATTATAGTAGTTATATTCTTGTATACAGGGGCAGTATTATAGTAGTTATATTCTTGTATATAGGGGGCAGTATTATAGTAGTTATATTCTTGTATATAGGGGCAGTATTATAGTAGTTATATTCCTGTATACAGGGGCAGTATTATAGTAGTTATATTCTTGTATATAGGGGGCAGTATTATAGTAGTTATATTCTTGTATATAGGGGCAGTATTATAGTAGTTATATTCTTGTATATAGGGAGCAGTATTATAGTAGTTATATTCCTGTATGTCCGTGTGTAACATACAGTGGAGGTGGGGTGCTATCTCTGCATGCAGGGCTGTAATTGGTTTTGGGGTACTAGCGGTCATTGATGTAACTGAACACAGAAGCTGACAAATGAATGTTGAAGAGCACAAGACGTAATTCTTAGATGTAACTATATTGGGTGATGCTTCACAAACAGACAATGACCCAAAACATCTGTCATCAGCGAAGAAGTGGCACACTCTGTAATGGCAGAGTCCTCACCTGATGTCAGTGCCATGAAGCCACATGTCACAGGATGAAGACAAAACTGAAGGAGAGAACCGCAAACAAAGAACAGATGTCACCGCAGTAAAGTCAGGGATCTTCTAGTTAGGCTATGTGCGCACATTGCGCTTTGTAGCGCAGCGTAACTGCATGTGTCCTGCGTCCCCTGCACAGTCTATGGAGATGGTGCAGGGGCCGTGCGCACGTGGTGTATTGGAGCGCAGTGATTCGGCTGCTGCTGAATCGCTGCGTTCTAGAAGTGACATGTCACTTCTTCCGTGCGCTGTCTATGGCAGGAGCTGCAGGCAGAGCGCATGGAATCGGCTTTTTTTTTTTCTTTTCCCCACTACGGACATTTCTGCAGCGATTTAAAGCGCACATGTGCTCTTCAGATCGCTGCAGAAATTTCGTGCGCACATAGCCTTATAGAGCCTATGGCGGTAATATGGGATCCTTCAAGATAAAGGTGATAAAGCTTCCACTGCTGCGCCTTGTAATAGCCGGGTCCTGACAGTTGTACAGCTGCAGTTGGAGACTGTTCACATAACGCAGGCAGGGTTATAGAATTATTTAGCCTGTAAGATGAATCTCGGTGAGCGGTCGCCCCAGAGCCTTGTAGTGGCCGGATACTGCTGTGAAGATCTGCGCTGCCGCTCTACTACAGCCACCAGGATTCAGGCGCGGGAGCGCAGATCTTTAAGGGATGACATGCAAAAATTATCGCAGAAAATAATGTATCTGACAGCATGGATCCATGAGAGAAGAAGTGTCTGACCAACCTGTTGGGTTCTATGAGGGGGTAAGTGCAGATCTGGATATTGGGAATGCAGCTGAGGGGATTTATTTGGACTTTGCAAAGGCATTTGATACTGTACCACATAATAGCCTTATACTAAAGCTCCAGAAGCAAGGACTAGGGGACACAATATTGGCTAAAAGATAGGAAACAAAGAGTGGTCATAAATGGTACATTCTCTAAATGGGCAATAGTCAGCAGCGGGGGGCCGCAGGGATCTGTACTGGGAGCAGTGGGGACCGCAGGGATCTGTATTGGGAGCAGTGGGGACCGCAGGGATCTGTATTGGGAGCAGTGGGGACAGCAATGATCTGTACTGGGAGCAGTGGGGGCCGCAGGGATCTGTACTGGGAGCAGTGGGGGCCGCGGGGGTCTGTACTGGGAGCAGTGGGGACCGCGGGGGTCTGTACTGGGAGCAGCGGGGGCCACAGGGATATGTACTGGGAGCAGCGGGGACCGCGGGGATCTGTACTGGGAGCAGTGGGGGCCGCAGGGATCTGTACTGGGAGCAGTGGGGACCGCAGGGATATGTACTGGGAGCAGTGGGGACCGCGGGGATCTGTACTGGGAGCAGTGGGGGCCGCAGGGATCTGTACTGGGAGCAGTGGGGGCCGCAAGGATCTGTACTGGGAGCAGCGGGGGCCGCAGGGATCTGTACTGGGAGCAGCGGGGACCGCAGGGATCTGTACTGGGAGCAGCGGGGACCGCAGGGATCTGTACTGGGAGCAGCGGGGGCCGCAGGGATCTGTACTGGGAGCAGCGGGGGCCGCAGGGATCTGTACTGGGAGCAGCGGGGACCGCAGGGATCTGTACTGGGAGCAGCGGGGGCCGCAGGGATCTGTACTGGGAGCAGCGGGGACCGCAGGGATCTGTACTGGGAGCAGCGGGGACCGCAGGGATCTGTACTGGGAGCAGCGGGGACCGCAGGGATCTGTACTGGGAGCAGCGGAGACCGCAGGGATCTGTACTGGGAGCAGCGGGGACCGCAGGGATCTGTACTGGGAGCAGCGGGGGCCGCAGGGATCTGTACTGGGAGCAGTGGGGACCGCAGGGATCTGTACTAGGAGCAGTGGGGACCGCAGGGATCTGTACTGGGAGCAGTGGGGGCCGCAGGGATCTGTACTGGGAGCAGCGGGGACCGCAGGGATCTGTACTGGGAGCAGCGGGGACCGCAGGGATCTGTGCTGGGAGTAGCGGGGACCGCAGGGATCTGTGCTGGGAGCAGTGGGGACCGCAGGGATCTGTACTGGGAGCAGCGGGGCCGCAGGGATCTGTACTGGGAGCAGCGGGGACCGCAGGGATCTGTACTGGGAGCAGTGGGGACAGCAATGATCTGTACTGGGAGCAGCGGGGACCGCAGGGATCTGTACTGGGAGCAGTGGGGGCCGCAGGGATCTGTACTGGGAGCAGTGGGGGCCGCAGGGATCTGTACTGGGAGCAGTGGGGACCGCAGGAATCTGTACTGGGAGCAGTGGGACCGCAGGGATCTGTACTGGGAGCAGTGGGGACCGCAGGGATCTGTACTGGGAGCAGTGGGGGCCGCAGGGATCTGTATTGGGAGCAGTGGGACAGCAATGATCTGTACTGGGAGCAGTGGGGACCGCAGGGATCTGTACTGGGAGCAGTGGGGACCGCAGGGATCTGTACTGGGAGCAGTGGGGAGCGCAGGGATCTGTACTGGGAGCAGTGGGGAGCGCAGGGATCTGTACTGGGAGCAGTGGGGAGCGCAGGGATCTGTACTGGAGCAGTGGGGACCGCAGGGATCTGTACTGGGAGCAGTGGGGACCGCAGGGATCTGTACTGGGAGCAGTGGGGACCGCAGGGATCTGTACTGGGAGCAGTGGGGACAGCAATGATCTGTACTGGGAGCAGCGGGGACCGCAGGGATCTGTACTGGGAGCAGTGGGGGCCGCAGTGATCTGTACTGGGAGCAGTGGGGGCCGCAGTGATCTGTACTGGGAGCAGTGGGGGCCGCAGGGATCTGTACTGGGAGCAGTGGGGACCGCAGGGATCTGTACTGGGAGCAGTGGGGGCCGCAGGGATCTGTACTGGGAGCAGTGGGGACCGCAGGGATCTGTATTGGGAGCAGTGGGGACAGCAATGATCTGTACTGGGAGCAGTGGGGACCGCAGGGATCTGTACTGGGAGCAGTGGGAGCGCAGGGATCTGTACTGGGAGCAGTGGGGACCGCAGGGATCTGTACTGGGAGCAGTGGGGACCGCAGGGATCTGTACTGGGAGCAGTGGGGACCGCAGGGATCTGTACTGGGAGCAGTGGGGGCCGCAGGGATCTGTACTGGGAGCAGCGGGGGCCGCAGGGATCTGTACTGGGAGCAGCGGGGGCCGCAGGGATCTGTACTGGGAGCAGCGGGGGCCGCAGGGATCTGTACTGGGAGCAGTGGGGACTGCAGGGATCTGTACTGGGAGCAGTGGGGGCCGCAGGGATCTGTACTGGGAGCAGCGGGGGCCGCAGGGATCTGTACTGGGAGCAGTGGGGGCCGCAGGGATCTGTACTGGGAGCAGTGGGGACTGCAGGGATCTGTACTGGGAGCAGCGGGGGCCGCAGGGATCTGTACTGGGAGCAGCGGGGGCCGCAGGGATCTGTACTGGGAGCAGCGGGGCCGCAGGGATCTGTGCTGGGAGCAGCGGGGGCCGCAGGGATCTGTACTGGGAGCAGCGGGGGCCGCAGGGATCTGTACTGGGAGCAGTGGGGCCGCAGGGATCTGTACTGGGAGCAGCGGGGGCCGCAGGGATCTGTACTGGGAGCAGCGGGGGCCGCAGGGATCTGTACTGGGAGCAGCGGGGGCCGCAGGGATCTGTACTGGGAGCAGTGGGGACCGCAGGGATCTGTACTGGGAGCAGCGGGGGCCGCAGGGATCTGTACTGGGAGCAGCGGGGGCCGCAGGGATCTGTGATGGGAGCAGTGGGGGCCGCAGGATCTGTACTGGGAGCAGTGGGGACCGCAGGGATCTGTACTACGAGCAGTGGGGGCCGCAGGGATCTGTACTGGGAGCAGTGGGGGCCGCAGGGATCTGTACTGGGAGCAGTGGAGACCACAGTTATCTGTACTGGAACAGTGGGGACCGCAGGGATCTGTACTGGGAGCAGTGGGGGCCGCAGGGATCTGTACTGGGAGCAGTGGGGACCGCAGGGATCTGTACTGGGAGCAGTGGGGACCGCAGGGATCTGTACTGGGAGCAGTGGGGGCCGCAGGGATCTGTACTGGGAGCAGTGGGGGCCGCAGGGATCTGTACTGGGAGCAGTGGGGACCGCAGGGATCTGTACTGGGAGCAGTGGGGACCGCAGGGATCTGTACTGGGAGCAGTGGGGACCGCAGGGATCTGTACTGGGAGCAGTGGGGACCGCAGGGATCTGTACTGGGAGCAGTGGGGGCCGCAGGGATCTGTATTGGGAGCAGTGGGGACAGCAATGATCTGTACTGGGAGCAGTGGGGACCGCAGGGATCTGTACTGGGAGCAGTGGGGACCGCAGGGATCTGTATTGGGAGCAGTGGGGACCGCAGGGATCTGTACTGGGAGCAGTGGGGACCGCAGGGATCTGTATTGGGAGCAGTGGGGACAGCAATGATCTGTACTGGGAGCAGTGGGGACCGCAGGGATCTGTACTGGAGCAGTGGGGAGCGCAGGGATCTGTACTGGGAGCAGTGGGGACAGCAATGATCTGTACTGGGAGCAGCGGGGACCGCAGGGATCTGTACTGGGAGCAGTGGGGCCGCAGGGATCTGTACTGGGAGCAGTGGGGGCCGCAGGGATCTGTACTGGGAGCAGTGGGACCGCAGGGATCTGTACTGGGAGCAGTGGGGACCGCAGGGATCTGTACTGGGAGCAGTGGGGACCGCAGGGATCTGTACTGGGAGCAGTGGGGGCCGCAGGGATCTGTATTGGGAGCAGTGGGGACCGCAGGGATCTGTACTGGGAGCAGTGGGGACCGCAGGGATCTGTATTGGGAGCAGTGGGGACAGCAATGATCTGTACTGGGGGCAGTGGGGGCCGCAGGGATCTGTACTGGGAGCAGTGGGGAGCGCAGGGATCTGTACTGGGAGCAGTGGGGACCGCAGGGATCTGTATTGGGAGCAGTGGGGACCGCAGGGATCTGTACTGGGAGCAGTGGGGACCGCAGGGATCTGTATTGGGAGCAGTGGGGACAGCAATGATCTGTACTGGGAGCAGTGGGGACAGCAATGATCTGTACTGGGAGCAGTGGGGGCCGCAGGGATCTGTACTGGGAGCAGTGGGGAGCGCAGGGATCTGTACTGGGAGCAGTGGGGACCGCAGGGATCTGTATTGGGAGCAGTGGGGACCGCAGGGATCTGTACTGGGAGCAGTGGGGACCGCAGGGATCTGTATTGGGAGCAGTGGGGACAGCAATGATCTGTACTGGGAGCAGTGGGACCGCAGGGATCTGTACTGGGAGCAGTGGGACCGCAGGGATCTGTACTGGGAGCAGTGGGGACCGCAGGGATCTGTACTGGGAGCAGTGGGGACCGCAGGGATCTGTACTGGGAGCAGTGGGGGCCGCAGGGATCTGTACTGGGAGCAGCGGGGGCCGCAGGGATCTGTACTGGGAGCAGCGGGGGCCGCAGGGATCTGTACTGGAGCAGTGGGGACTGCAGGGATCTGTACTGGGAGCAGCGGGGGCCGCAGGGATCTGTACTGGGAGCAGCGGGGGCCGCAGGGATCTGTACTGGGAGCAGTGGGGGCCGCAGGGATCTGTACTGGGAGCAGCGGGGGCCGCAGGGATCTGTACTGGGAGCAGCGGGGGCCGCAGGGATCTGTACTGGGAGCAGCGGGGGCCGCAGGGATCTGTACTGGGAGCAGCGGGGGCCGCAGGGATCTGTGCTGGGAGCAGTGGGGGCCGCAGGGATCTGTACTGGGAGCAGCGGGGGCCGCAGGGATCTGTACTGGGAGCAGCGGGGGCCGCAGGGATCTGTACTGGGAGCAGCGGGGGCCGCAGGGATCTGTACTGGGAGCAGCGGGGGCCGCAGGGATCTGTACTGGGAGCAGTGGGGACTGCAGGGATCTGTACTGGGAGCAGCGGGGGCCGCAGGGATCTGTACTGGGAGCAGCGGGGGCCGCAGGGATCTGTACTGGGAGCAGTGGGGACCGCAGGGATCTGTACTGGGAGCAGCGGGGGCCGCAGGGATCTGTACTGGGAGCAGTGGGGGCCGCAGGGATCTGTACTGGGAGCAGTGGGGGCCGCAGGGATATGTACTGGGAGCAGTGGAGACCGCAGGGATCTGTACTAGGAGCAGTGGGGACCGCAGGGATCTGTACTGGGAGCAGTGGGGACCGCAGGGATCTGTACTGGGAGCAGTGGGGGCCGCAGGGATCTGTACTGGGAGCAGCGGGGGCCGCAGGGATCTGTACTGGGAGCAGTGGGGACCGCAGGGATCTGTACTGGGAGCAGCGGGGGCCGCAGGGATCTGTACTGGGAGCAGTGGGGGCCGCAGGGATCTGTACTGGGAGCAGTGGGAACGGCAGGGATCTGTACTGGGAGCAGTGGGGGCCGCAGGGATCTGTACTGGGAGCAGTGGGGACCGCAGGGATATGTACTGGGAGCAGTGGGGGCCGCAGGGATCTGTACTGGGAGCAGCGGGGGCCGCAGGGATCTGTACTGGGAGCAGTGGGGACCGCAGGGATCTGTACTGGGAGCAGTGGGGACCGCAGGGATCTGTACTAGGAGCAGTGGGGACCGCAGGGATCTGTACTGGGAGCAGTGGGGACCGCAGGGATCTGTACTGGGAGCAGTGGGGACCGCAGGGATCTGTACTGGGAGCAGTGGGGACCGCAGGGATCTGTACTGGGAGCAGTGGGGGCCGCAGGGATCTGTACTGGGAGCAGTGGGGACCGCAGGGATCTGTACTGGGAGCAGTGGGGACCGCAGGGATCTGTACTGGGAGCAGTGGGGACCGCAGGGATCTGTACTGGGAGCAGTGGGGGCCGCAGGGATCTGTACTGGGAGCAGTGGGGGCCGCAGGGATCTGTACTGGGAGCAGTGGGGACCGCAGGGATCTGTACTGGGAGCAGTGGGGACCGCAGGGATCTGTACTGGGAGCAGCGGGGGCCGCAGGGATCTGTACTGGGAGCAGTGGGGACCGCAGGGATCTGTACTGGGAGCAGTGGGGACCGCAGGGATCTGTACTAGGAGCAGTGGGGACCGCAGGGATCTGTACTGGGAACAGTGGGGACCGCAGGGATCTGTACTGGGAGCAGTGGGGACCGCAGGGATCTGTACTAGGAGCAGTGGGGACCGCAGGGATCTGTACTGGGAACAGTGGGGACCGCAGGGATCTGTACTGGGAGCAGTGGGGGCCGCAGGGATCTGTACTGGGAGCAGTGGAGATCACAGGGATCTGTACTGGGAACAGTGGGGACCGCAGGGATCTGTACTGGGAGCAGTGGAGACCACAGTTATCTGTACTGGGAGCAGTGGGGACCGCAGGGATCTGTACTGGGAGCAGTGGGGGCCGCAGGGATCTGTACTGGGAGCAGTGGGGACCGCAGGGATCTGTACTGGGAGCAGTGGGGACTGCAGGGATCTGTACTGGGAGCAGCGGGGGCCGCAGGGATCTGTACTGGGAGCAGCGGGGGCCGCAGGGATCTGTACTGGGAGCAGTGGGGTGCCACAGGGATCTGTACTGGGAGCAGTGGGGACCGCAGGGATATGTACTGGGAGCAGTGGAGGCCGCAGGGATCTGTACTGGGAGCAGTGGGGACCGCAGGGATCTGTACTGGGAGCAGTGGGGGCCGCAGGGATCTGTACTGGGAGCAGTGGGGACCGCAGGGATATGTACTGGGAGCAGTGGGGACCGCAGGGATCTGTACTGGGAGCAGCGGGGGCCGCAGGGATCTGTGATGGGAGCAGTGGGGGCCGCAGGGATCTGTACTGGGAGCAGTGGGGACCGCAGGGATCTGTACTACGAGCAGTGGGGGCCGCAGGGATCTGTACTGGGAGCAGTGGGGGCCGCAGGGATCTGTACTGGGAGCAGTGGAGACCACAGTTATCTGTACTGGGAACAGTGGGGACCGCAGGGATCTGTACTGGGAGCAGTGGGGGCCGCAGGGATCTGTACTGGGAGCAGTGGGGACCGCAGGGATCTGTACTGGGAGCAGTGGGGACTGCAGGGATCTGTACTGGGAGCAGCGGGGGCCGCAGGGATCTGTACTGGGAGCAGCGGGGGCCGCAGGGATCTGTACTGGGAGCAGTGGGGTGCCACAGGGATCTGTACTGGGAGCAGTGGGGACCGCAGGGATATGTACTGGGAGCAGTGGAGGCCGCAGGGATCTGTACTGGGAGCAGTGGGGACCGCAGGGATCTGTACTGGGAGCAGTGGGGGCCGCAGGGATCTGTACTGGGAGCAGTGGGGACCGCAGGGATATGTACTGGGAGCAGTGGGGACCGCAGGGATCTGTACTGGGAGCAGCGGGGGCCGCAGGGATCTGTGATGGGAGCAGTGGGGGCCGCAGGGATCTGTAGTGGGAGCAGTGGGGACCGCAGGGATCTGTACTACGAGCAGTGGGGGCCGCAGGGATCTGTACTGGGAGCAGTGGGGGCCGCAGGGATCTGTACTGGGAGCAGTGGGGACCGCAGGGATCTGTACTGGGAGCAGCGGGGGCCGCAGGGATCTGTACTGGGAGCAGTGGGGGCCGCAGGGATCTGTACTGGGAGCAGTGGGGACCGTAGGGATCTGTACTGGGAGCAGCGGGGGCCGCAGGGATCTGTGATGGGAGCAGTGGGGACCGCAGGGATCTGTACTGGGAGCAGTGGGGGCCGCAGGGATCTGTACTGGGAGCAGTGGGGGCCGCAGGGATCTGTACTGGGAGCAGTGGGGACCGCAGGGATCTGTACTGGGAGCAGCGGGGGCCGCAGGGATCTGTACTGGGAGCAGTGGGGACCGCAGGGATCTGTACTGGGAGCAGTGGGGGCCGCAGGGATATGTACTGGGAGCAGTGGGGACCGCAGGGATCTGTACTGGGAGCAGCGGGGGCCGCAGGGATCTGTGATGGGAGCAGTGGGGACCGCAGGGATCTGTACTGGGAGCAGTGGGGATCGCAGGGGTCTGTACTGGGAGCAGTGGGGACCGCAGGGATCTGTACTACGAGCAGTGGGGGCCGCAGGGATCTGTACTGGGAGCAGTGGGGGCCGCAGGGATCTGTACTGGGAGCAGTGGGGCCCGCAGGGATCTGTACTGGGAGCAGTGGGGGCCGCAGGGATCTGTACTGGAAGCAGTGGGGACCGCAGGGATCTGTACTGGGAGCAGTGGGGAGCGCAGGGATCTGTACTGGGAGCAGTGGGGGCCGCAGGGATCTGTACTGGGAGCAGTGGGGACCGCAGGGATCTGTACTGGGAGCAGTGGGGACCGCAGGGATCTGTACTGGGAGCAGTGGGGGCCGCAGGGATCTGTACTGGGAGCAGTGGGGACCGCAGGGATCTGTACTGGGAGCAGTGGGGACCGCAGGGATCTGTACTGGGAGCAGTGGGGGCCGCAGGGATCTGTACTGGGAGCATCGGGGGCCGCAGGGCTCTGTGCTGGGAGTAGCGGGGGCCGCAGGGATCTGTACTGGGAGCAGTGGGGGCCGCAGGGATCTGTACTGGGAGCAGTGGGGGCCGCAGGGATCTGTACTGGAAGCAGTGGGGACTTCTTTTTAATCTCTTTATTAATGACCTTGTGGATGGGATTGATAGTAAAGTGTCAGTCTTTGCTGATGACACCAAACTATGTAGGATATTAAATACTGACCTTGATACAATATTACAGAAAGATCTGGATAAGATGTGGGAATGGGCAGATACTTGGCAAATGAGATTTAATGTTGAGAAATGTAAAGTAATGCCCCTAGGACGGAGTAATCCTATAACTGCGTATACATTAAATGGAAGTAAACTCGGGATACAGAACAGGAGAAGGACTTGGGTATTCTCATTACAAATAAGCTGAGCAGCAGCTCAATGTCAGGCAGCAGCTGCAAAAGCAAACAAGATTCTAGGGTGTATAAAAAGAGAGATTAGATCCCGGGATCCCAACGTATTGTTACCCCTCTATAAATCACTTGTAAGG